>NC_065582.1:123272344-123399844 GCF_024542745.1 Macaca thibetana thibetana | reverse complement strand
TCTTTCACAACTTCCTACAAATCTATAATCTTTTTAAAATAAAAAGTTTCTCAAAATTAAAAAGGCTCTATTATGCCAGTTTGTAGTGCTGCAGGATTACTCCAGAATGATTGCCATATTGTCTCCCCTTCAATGGGTCTTCAATCTGCACTTGGAGCTGGCTTGCTAATTGTCTTGGAAATTGCAGTTCAGTCATGAATGTTTACACTTCGTTATCCTTGTGTTCATCCGTTACAGGAGAGCCTGGCAGTCACATCTCGTGGATTTAACAGAAGTAAATCACCAGCTTCAACTTCATTTAGAAGCATGCCTTCAGAAAGATGGAAAAATCTTTCTACTCTTCTAAAGTTCTAATGTTGGTGGGAAATGGTTACTGCTGTGGTAAGTTTGAGTTATTATGTAAGAACTAGGAAGCCACAGCCCAATATAGGAAGGAAATGTGGTGTGGTACTGAAAACACTTGCTTCAGGGCTGAAGGCCTAAGTTAACTGTTTGTGCCACCTTGGCCAAATCACTTGTCCTCAGTTGCCTCATCTGTTAAATGTGGAGGTTTAAATAGGTAACTTGTGATGTGCCTGCCTGCTTAAATATACTACTATTCTCAAAGCACTATCAGAGAAAAAAGAGCTCCTTTTCTGAGGAAAACCTTATTACCTTGAAACCTCGAAAAGCAAAGAACCAGTTCTAGAATCTATCCTTCGTTTAGCCATCACTCCCTGTCACCAATATTTTAAGGTAAATTATGATAACCAGTTTGAACAAGTCTCAAATGAAAGGAAAACTTTTCAGGAAGTATTGTAGAAAGAAAGTAACAAATCTTTCCAAGGCACCATGCCAACTGCATCTTCAGTTTAAATGATCCTTTGCTCAAGACAAAGTTGTTCTTTTGGAAGGAAGAAAAAAAAAATGTGTTCTGCTATTTAGACTTATCTTCCCTATTCATTTGATTCATTCATAGTTTTCACTCTGCTGACAGCTCAGGGCAACTTGGAAAAGGGCTGTACTGGCACTGGCAACAATTAAAGCAAAGACATTTCCTGTGCCTGAATCCTTTGGGTTCACTCCTGCTGTTGCAGTGAAAGAATTTTTTAAAGAAATTTTTTCAATCAGGGAAGGAAGCAAAACATCCTAGGCCTGTGAATGAGCTGAGGACATTTCTCCAAAGGAATCAATGAAAAGACAAGAAAGGGGCATTTGGCCTCAAACGAACATTTTGGAATTAAAAAACAGAATCTTCAGCAACCTACTTTCGAGTTTTTGTTTTATTTTGCATTTATTTCCTCTCTGTTTTGTTTAAGACTATTTGAAGAAAGTCTGGCAACTTTTTTCACTAATTTATCTATTTTGTATGACATAAACTAATTTAGAATAAAAGAATATGAGAGCTGGTAGGAAATTTAGAGATTATCTACACTGACTCTTCATTCCACTGTTCAGTACATTGAAGCCCCAAAACATTAAACGAAGTGTCCAAAAGTCAAAGAGCTAGTAAAAGGCACAGCTAGGCTAGAACTCCACCTCTTGAGTGCTTTCTCTGCTCTACCATGGAGTCACCCTCATCTCTCTCAGGGTTTTCTACAGAGTCTGATCATCAGAACTTCTAACTCCTCTAAAGACACTAACTGCGTTTGGGAACTGAACTTCTGACACCTGAATTACTTAGGAATGTTCTGTTTAGTGACCCCCACTGCTTGTCAAACTATTTGCTTTATTTCTTCATGTCTAATTCTATCCGAATGGACTCAGTACCTAGTTTATACCATTTTTTTTTTTTTTTTTTTTTTTTTTTTTTTTTTTTTTTTTGAGACGGAGTCTCGCGCTGTGTCACCCAGGCTGGAGTGCAGTGGCGCGATCTCGGCTCACTGCAAGCTGCGCCTCCCAGGTTCACGCCATTCTCCTGCCTCAGCCTCCGAGTAGCTGGGACTACAGGCGCCCGCCACCACGCCCGGCTAGTTTTTTTTTTGTATTTTTAGTAGAGACGGGGTTTCACCATGTTAGCCAGGATGGTCTCGATCTCCTGACCTCGTGATCCACCCGCCTCGGCCTCCCAAAGTGCTGGGATTACAGGCTTGAGCCACCACGCCCGGCCGTTTATACCATTTTTAATGGGCAACCTCATATGGCACATACAGTTGGCCACTGAACAACACAGGTTATGGGCAACCTCATATGGCACATACAGTTGGCCACTGAACAACACAGGTTTGAACTACATGGGTCCACTTACATGCAAATTTTCTTCTTCCTCTGTCACCCTTGAGACAGCAAAACCAACCTCTCTTCTTCTTCCTACTCCTCCTCAGCCTGCTCAATGTGAAGGTGACAACAATGAAAACCTTTGTGATGATCTACTTTCACTTAATAAGCAGTAAATATATTCTTTCTTCATTATGATTCTCTTAATGACATTTCAATAACATTTTATTTTCTCTAAGTTTATTATATGAACACAGTATATAATACATATAACATATGAAATGTGTTCATTAACTGTTTATGCTATTGGTCAACAGTAGGCTATTACTAGTTAAATTTTGAGGAGTCAATAGTTACACATAGATTTGACTGTGTTAGGTCAGTGCCCCTAACTCCCATGTTGTTCAAGTTTCAACTGTATTTACTTTAAGTTTACATGTCAATCATTACGCTAAGCACTTTATATTGGTTATCTCATTTAATCATCACAACAGTTCCATAAGTCAGATAGTATTACCACTATTTTTCAGATAAAGAAACTGAGACTTAAAGAAGTTAGTTAACTGGTTCAAGGCCATGCATCTAAACCAGGTCAATCTGATTCCAGCATGCAACGCTTGACACATATGCTTCTCAGAGCTACTTCTCAACTACTTGTCTATGCTTTCAAAACTTCATGCCAATTTTTTGTTTTGTAAAAAAAAAAAAGAATTCTAGAATCCTCAGTCTAATATTTGACTTAAGGAGCAAGTGGGCTTTACACAAAACCACCCTACTATCAGTAATACAAACACTATGCATTACCTTGTGAAGAAACGTATCAAGAACAATGTCATGAGATTGAGCCTTTCCAAACTTTAACTAGCTTTCGGCCCTGTGGACTGAAACCAACTACGAACCAAACTATAGGAGCTCAATAGAGACATCTAGTCTTTTTATATTTGTCCCACTGAAAGAATAAGGGGGGTCAGGAATAGTCTCCTCATAACTAAGCAAGCAATGTTATGCTTCTTCTGAATTCCTGCCCCAATTATTTTTAAGTTCTGCTTTTAATGATTTAAAAGTACTTGCATGTGAACTGGTTTCATTTTCCCCTGCAATGAAAAAGAGGGGCATGTATATCTTTATCTGATCCACTTATATGTAGAGACAGACTAGAGCAGTGAGCCAGCCATTTGCTAGCTGAATGTCCTTGGGTGCGTTACTCACTTCTCTACATTTCATCTATAAAATGGAGTTAATAATTATATCTACCTCATAGGGTTGTTATGAGGCTTAACTAAGCTATTCGTATCAAGCATTCAGAACAAAACTCAGTGAGCATTACCTATTCTTATTGTAGTGATAGTAGACGTAGCAGTTATTATTATGAGAACAATCACAAAATTGGAGTCACATCTTTCACATAATTGATCCTGGTATTTAATCACTGTCAAAAAGAACCATTCAAAATTAACCATTCTAAACTAAAATTATTACTTTGGCTGCATTTCCCAAAATTAAATTTGTTCAGATCAATTTGTGACATTGCTATATCTAGTACTTAATTCACCTTAGTAGGTTCCTCAGAGACCCCATAAAATAAAATCCACTGAAATATTTTTAAAGTTTTCTTGTAGTTGTGAAAAATCATCAGGAACACCATCTCTGAACATTTTTTATGTCAAAGTCATATCCTTCATGCGTTATGATGTGGAACTGTGCACATAAACCTCGACCACATGCCGAGGCTGGCCCAACTGCCTTTGAGGAAAATTCAAACTTGTCTCTAGGTCCTCCTGCAGTCATCTCAGTGCTAAGGCATGATGGTCTTTCTTCCAAACAAGAGTACAGATCCATTTTTTCAAGAGACTAACAACTTTACCACTTGCTTAACCTGAGGCCCTCTAGTACAATGGTGAAGCACATGCTAATTAGAGCCAGGAAAATCTGTATCTGAATCCTGCCACTGAGCACCTGTAGGTCTTTCAGTCATTTAACCTCCATGAGCCTCACTTTCCTTATCTGCAAAATGGAAATAAGTATCTTCCTTATTGGGCTTCTGGGAAGACTAAAGAAGGTAGTGTCTAAGTGCTTAATATTCAATGACAATAACACATAGCCACAATTACCACTCCGGGGAAACACTCTCAAGCAGCACCGTAACATGAGCTTTTCTACAACTTACCTCCTACTGAAGCCTGGATGAGAGAAACGATGTTTACAGAAGATCAGCCTAGAATCTGGGTCCTGTAAAACATATCCTTGGATAAAGTAGAAACACTAGAAGATGACATACTTGCATTTAGTTAATTTATGTCTCTAACGCATTATAGGCAGCATGAATAGAGCGGTGAGGACATGGGCTGTAGAATCAGACAAGGTCTGGATCTCAACTGCTGGCTTACTCCTTACTAGCTATGTGACATCGAAGTAGTAGTTTAAATTATTTGAGGATGAGTTTCCTTACCATTAAATGGTCATAATGATACCTTTAAAAAATAGTTGTGATCATTAAATGTTCATAAGGATTAAATAAAATAAAATACGCAGAATCCCTAGTAGAGTGCCAGACACATAATAGGCACCCAACAAATGTTAGCCCCTTGCAATGCATTTTTATGTTATTATGTAGCTATAAATTTTTGTTGGGAGCATTATCTTCAATTATTCTTATTGCCCCTTATCTATAGCCTCAAGCAAAAGAATTGTCTTGAATACAATTCTAGTAAAATCTCTACTTCTCTGTAACATGTTTTTCCTTTTCTAATAAGAAATATGTAGCTGATTGTGTCTCTTTTTATCTTGGCTGCCAAGAAGCTCAAAGACAAATTAAATTCAACTCTAGGAACAATATTAATCCTAGTGGTTCTGGATATTGTGTGTTCTCCCTGGTTTTGGTTTCTATTTCTACCCACATTTTATTATTCCAAGACTCCTCAAATCTTTTGTAGAATGTGAGAAGCTATTAACTAGCCAACAAATTAATTCATTTCCAGGAGAAGATATCACTATAGGTACTGTAAAAAAGAACACCAGACTTGAGATGTTCAAGGCCTAACTATTTCTCACACTTGTACCCTCTCTGGAGGTAACTCATTTCACCTTTCAGGTCTATATTTTCTCATGTAAAGCAGAAATAATAATCTCTAAAGATCCCTCACAATCATTTATGTATACAAGTATGCTTTGTAACCTGTCAAGCACTATGTAAAGCACTTTACATAGTGCTGTATGAGAAGGTAAGAATTTTACATAGAGCTGTATGAGAAGGTAAGAATGCACCTCTCATGTCAATACCATGTCAGGTATTATTATTTTTATAATCAGAGAAGTGAACGTTTAAATAAGTGAAGATGTCGACATAGACATAATCTATGGTGCAGCACTGAGGACCCCTGCAGGCAAACGTGAAAGATGTGTAGTGGTGGGCGCCCGCAGCAGCCACCATGCCTACTTAGGCTGTCCAGAAAGCTCTAGCAGGACTGCTGGAAGAGAACAGGCAGGATGGAAATAAATGTAAACGCTTCAAGGGGCAATCCCAATTCAGTAAGTATCTCAAGCTAATTTGTTCTTTTGCTTTTAATCTAACTGATTTGCTTGGAAGACAGTGCAGATGAGACCATGGTTTGTTCCCCAGTGAGCCTATGAGCTTCACCCCTCACTCTCACCAGGTCCATGCCAGGAAAGCTGGAGGGTAGCAAGGGGGCTTATAATGTGGGAATCCAACATCTATCCTTAATCCCCTACTAAGGACAGTGGATACATCATATCAACTGGTACATCCAAAAGTATTCATATACTAATAATGTGAGTCAGAGTGGGTGATGTTTTTAACTTCAGTTTGGGTTAGAACCAAGTAGCTCTTCATGATAAGGAGTGTGTTTCTACATTTTTAAATAATTTACTGATTTATTCCAGGAGGTCAAACGTTCTCACAAAATCTCCAAGGCTTTTATTCCAAAACCCATCCCCTTCACTAACAACTTAATGTAGCAACTGCTAGCCCATGGAGAAGAGAAAGAAGGAAATTCCTGGTATTTTGGAAAAATAACAAGGTAGAAGCTGGAGTTAAAAGTCACAGGTTTGGCCGGGCACGGTGGCTCATGCCTGTAATCCCAGCACTTTGGGAGGCCGAGGCAGGCAGATCACCTGAGGTCAGGAGTTTGAGACCAGCCTGGCCAAAATGGTGAAACCCCAACTCTACTAAAAATACAAAAGAATTAGCTGGGCGTGGTAGCAGGCACCCGTAATCCCAGCTACTCGAGAGGCTGAGGCAAGAGAATCTCTTGAACCCGGGAGGCAGAGGTTGCAGTGAGCCGAGATCCCACCATTGCACTCCAGCCTGAGGCACAAGAGCGAGACTTCGCTTAAAAAAAAAAAAAAAAAAGGTTCAGTCCCAGCTTTTCTCCTTGCTAATGTATGAATGTGAGTAAGTTACTTAATGATGATAACTAATATACACTAAGCTGTATTATTTGCCAGTGCCCTTTGAAAGTTTTATACTCATGTACCCTTCACAGCCACCTGGTGAGGTACATTTCTTTATCATGTTATTTCACAGATCACAAGAATGGAGACTTAGAGCAATCAAATGACTTGCCCACCATCAAAAAGCTCGTAAGTAAAGTATACTGGGATCTAAACACAAACTATGATTCCAAGCCTATGGTCTTAACCACTGTATAATCGTTTTTTAATAAATTTTGCTTTCTTCATTTGTAAAATATGGGAATAATAACACTGGTATTATATTTCTCACAATGTTCTTACAAGGATTAAACATAATCATGGAGGTGACAGCCTTTGTTAAGTCTATAGTACATGACAAACGTTATGTGTTCCCACTCAAGTCCATGCACATTTCCTAACACCAACTACTTGCTAGGCAAAGACACGTCATGCAACATGCCAAAAAGAAGTTACTTCCACATGTTCTGAACTCAGAAAAGAAAAACAAAAAAAAAATTTTTTAGGACATCTGTGAAAATGAGTGACTGCTGTAATAAGAGCAGCCATGGCCAAGCTGATGAGCAACGGGAAAAGCCCGTATAGAATCTGCCCACGCCCTTCAGAAAGACACAACTGTCACCTAAACTGCTGGAATTTCAAATACGGTAAAAGCTATTATACTGCTATGCTCATCCATTTCCAAGGCAACACACTTTCAAAGGAGTTTTCTCTAGAATTCAGTTGACTTTAGACCAATCAAGTGGAAAACAACTATTCATAGCTGTAATTTTCTAATTTTGAATATACCCAGCTTTGGAGAAATGAATAATGGAATCCTCCAAGATTTGACTGCACCCTAACAAAGGCTCCTCGTTTTTAGCCCAACAACTCCAGTATGTCAGCTTCATCATATAGTTAGTATAAAGAGGGTCAGACCAGAAGTCCAAAGACCTTGTTCTAATTCTGACTCCCAACACAGCATGTGTGACCCCAGGCAAATTGCTTAGCCTGTGAGAACCTCTGATTTGTATTTCTAAAACAGGAATAATGCTTGTTCTGATTGCATCAAGGGCTATGGAACAGTTAGGGTTCTGTGTATGAAAGCCTCTATGTGTTATATAGCACTACACAAAAATAAAACATTTTGCAACATATAGTCAACTCGGCTTAGTCAATTCCCTGAATGCCCTCTGAACTGTGCACAAAGACCCAGAGAAAACTTTCAACACCATCCAAAATAACTTTGATGGAAAACTGCAACTTGCAGCAAAGGAGAAAAAAGCAAAGTGTGAAAACATAAAAAGTGCTCTGAGAAACATATTTTATTACAGTCATTGAGGCCCTCCTGAGACCTTTTCTGATTTCTTTTTAAAGAAAATACATTTCCTGATCACAGACTTCAAAAGTACAATGAACAAAAATACTCTGGTGTATTTAGCACATAAAAGTTTCAAAATTCCTCTGGCTAAACAAAATCTCCCTTTGCATCAGAAATGTCTCCTCTTGTCCTAACTATGACAAAATAAGCTAACAAACCAAAACCGAAGTATAAATCGCCATAAATGCTTCCATGCTCTGGTGACATATGTAAAGTCATTTTGGACGGAAGTCATTGAGGGAGCAGAAGCAGGGCTGAGGTTTTGTGTCCTCTCGACCCCGTCATCTAATCTCTTCCTTACATCATATGAGTCACAGATAGAAAAGGCCTGGGTATGATTTACAGCCAATGCTACTGAAATATTCACCCAGAAGGAATTGCCCCTCCAACCTTTTATACTTCTAAAACTGGAGAATTGGTATCTTTAAGGAATTATCCCCTGGCTGCCAATGGGATAGTACATGAAAAGAGACAAAATCATAGAGCTGTATGAGAAGGTAAGAATGCACCTCTCATGTCAATACCAAAAGCTTTTGCTGAGATTCCTTAGTGGCAAAAAAAAACACAAAAAACAAAAAAAAAACTACTTTATTTGGCACACTGATATCATAGGAATAAATATTTGCAGAAAAGAAGGTTATAAGATGTACGCAGAAGTTGGGAGTGGTTCTGCAGATAAACAATGTTGAGAAAAAATACAAAATCACAACCATAAAGCTCCATTTAAACTTAGGTTAAAAATCAGTGCTTTAATTTACTATATGCCTTATATATAGATATGCTTTTATCACTGCATTTAATATGCATAATTATTCACCTGAAATTGGTATGTTTCATTTTCTTTTTTTTTTTTTTTTTTTTTGAGGCGGACTCTCACTGTGTCATCCAGACTGGAATGCAGTGGCATGATCTCAGCTCACTGTAACCTCTGCCTCATGGGTTCAAACAATTCTCGTACCTCAGTCTCCTGAGTAGCTAGGACTACAGGCACACACTGCCACACCCAGCTAATTTTCATATTTTTAGTAGAGATGGGGTTTCACCAAATTGGCCAGGCTGGTCTCGAACTTTGACCTCGGGTGATCCGCCCGCCTTGGCCATTTTCTCAAATATTAGTCAAAGATAATGAAATTATTTTTTAGATGGAACTCTCCTCAATGAGGCCTCGCATACTTGGTCAGCATTGATGGTCTGCCTTAGATCACCACATTCGTACTCCTCATGCTTTCTCCTGGCCCAAAGACTTGTTTTGTGCCCTTCTTGTGACCTGCAGTATTTTTTTCACTTACAGCCTTCACCAAAAATTTTTTCTCATCCTTCAGATCTCAACTCAAGCATAACTTTCTCAGAGAAGCCTTTCCTAACCTCCCTAACTTGATCAGAACCCACCTATTATCAAATCTCACAGCACCATGGGCCACACTCCAACAGTACATACTAAAGGTAAAACTTAGCATTTATTTATATGGGAATTCGATTAGTTAGTGTCTCTCCAAACTGACTACAAGCTCCCCAAGGGTAGAAAGTATCTTTAATTTTGTTCACTATCATCACCCCAACATCTATCTAGCACAGTACTTGGTACATGCTGTAGATCTTCAATAAATATTTTTGATGAAGAAATGGATGGATGAATGAGATATCTCATCCTTCCTGATACTGATGTAGTTAGTAATTATCACATTCTCTTAAATTTATCTGATTTGTGTTATTTCCCCTACCAAAATGTCAGTTTTTATGAAATTTTCATTTCTAGAGCCCCAGTGCCCAGGACTATGCCTAAAAAGTACTCCATAAATACTTCTTAGATCGGATTAAAGTGAGCTGAAT
This sequence comes from Macaca thibetana thibetana, assembly GCF_024542745.1. Lineage (NCBI taxonomy): Eukaryota > Metazoa > Chordata > Mammalia > Primates > Cercopithecidae > Macaca > Macaca thibetana. The sequence continues at coordinate 123,390,009 of NC_065582.1, read as the reverse complement.
TGAAATGAACTGACTTGCACTGCACTGAATTGAAGTCTCAGGGATCTCGCTGCATGTCTTTCCTCATCCTGTTACAGTGGCTAGCCGGGTGCCTGTCCCAGCACCATGAAGGATGATGACAAGCTTACCAGCTTACAGTTCATACGAACAGATCATATCTCAGTGAGATCACACATTCATTTGGCTTTCTGGCCAGAAAAAAAAGAGTCAAAAAGCAGTTACATTAGCTTATTTCCTCTCAGGGGAACCATGGAGAAAAGAGTAACAGTCACTATTTACCAAACAAAATGCTGACAAAATATTTTTCCATTTAGGAAGATGACAAATTAGTGAAAGTGACAAAAATAAATAAAAATCTACCACACACTCAAAAAGTTGCACAATTGCCTAAAAGCCAAACTGTAATTTTCAATGTGCTGGCATTTGGCACAGAGTTCAAGATTTCAAGGAAGCAAGCCGCTCTTTTATGAACACTAACAGAAATGTCACAAGCAGCTTTTGATTAAACTATGATTGTCAGAGTATATAGGAATGAACTAACATATGGCATTTTTTAAATAAACTACTAACCATATCCAGTGGTTTCACAATTAAAAAATGGTTCATTGCTTACAAAAGTTCCCCTAGACCCAGCTGTCTTCCAAAACAGTCCCACTGCCTGACTCTGAATTTCCTCTGTCATCAGGCAGATTAACCAAGAGGCCAGCCTTGGATTTGGTGTGGACACTCAGGGTAGCATCTTTGTAAAAGCTGGACCTTAGTCTAGCTTTATCTTGTGGCTGAACAAAGACTCGAGGTAACCTCCTATAAAAAGTGTAAACTGAATTGCGAAGTTATATTAAATAATCTGCTAGAAGACTAGGGTATGTTTTAAAAGAATTTTTAGAAAGCTAAAGATATTTATCATATGGTATGCTGGTAGTGTTTTAAAATCAGGTATTAGGAAAAGGACTAGCATAACTAAAAGACGAGGCCGAAGTTTCTTACAGGAGGAACATCTTGTAGAGATGAGTCTAAAACCAACACAAAGAGGTAATGATAATATAAGAATAAAGGGAAGATAGTTAGATAATCACTGTGATCATTTGAAAATCATGGTGAAAAAACTATCCCTGGGAATCTAAAGATAAGGCAGGTAGAGGCCACTTGAAACCGGTTTGAGGACAGGATGTAGAGAGCTGGTCCTATTAAGTTATAGAGAGCTCTATTTTGAGGGAGTAAGATGTTAGTCCTTGTCATTCACCCAGTGATTTTTCTGTTTTTATTTAATCTCATTGTCTTTTTTGATGGAGTTCCTCTACTTCCTCTGCTTTTTCTCAGAATAAGTCATGTCCTCTCTCTCCTTTTACTTTCAGTGTTATCCCTGCACTTCCCCCTCTATTCCCTATGACTCGCCAAAATACAGAAATCAGAGACATGTTTAAAACTCAATTGTTATTTAAAAATAAATATATTCTCCAGGTTGTTTTTTCTTCTTATACATTGCCCTGATTTCTTTTTCATCTGCACTTGTATGAGTCTTTTACTAAATTAAAGGTTCCCTACTCCCACTCAGTCACTAAAGACAGCACCTTCGCTGCATCTGCCAAAAGAGGAAAGCACCTCGGCCACTTCTTCCTATATGCAAAAATGTACAAAGAACACCCTGAAATTTATCCTATTGTATTCACTGCTTAGATGTTTTACTAATGTCAGAAAGAATCATAAAATAATAGGATATTAGAGGCTTAAGGAAAATGTAGCATAGACAGATTTCCAAAGTCAGTTTCACGAAGAGCAAAAAATCTGTAAACCTTCCAAGTTTGGCTGGAGCATGCAAACAACAGCACAGAAAACTTTCCTAAAGGCACACATCCATACTTTTCAAAAACTTTGGTTAGCATTTGATCTAACTGAAGTGGCCACTGGAATGCCAGCCACCTATCTTCAGTCTTTCTTAACCGGAGTATCTTCTGCTCAAAATCTATATTTAGGAATTAGAGGAGCAAGGGAGAGTATTAGCTGTGGCTGTGTGTGTACATCAGTAAAAAATAATCTAAAATCTTTCTGAAGCATTTTTGCCCATTTGCTTGGTTGTTTTGTTTGTGGCATTCAGCAGTGTCACAAGAAGTAACAAAGTACAATTAGACAAATAATTGACTTAGGATTTTATAGTTGCTCATGCGTGTGTTCTGGATACTGAGTGAATCCGCAGTAAATTTCTAGTTATAGCAATTGCTATTTCCATACCTTGGTAACAGAAATTGCCCTATTTTCTGAGGAAAACAACTTCAGCTTTGAACGAACACAGCTAGCTAGACAGCCTACATGTTTATTGTACATTTGCATCCAGAAGTCATATTTTCCATTACACTTAAATTATTCCTACCCAAAATCTCATAAATGAAGTAGAATCAGTTAAATATAATCGCTCTATCTCATGGTCTTTGTGGCAAAATTTTGGTAACTGACAAAAGATAATTTTGCTACAAATTGTTGAATCACAATACCATCACCATCAGAAGTAGAATCAGTTAAATATAATCGCTCTATCTCATGGTCTTCGTGGCAAAATTTTGGTAACTGACAAAAGATAATTTTGCTACAAATTGTTGAATCACAATACCATCACCAACAGGAGTAGTTTCTAAGTAAGGATATCAGGTGCAACATGTTTTTTTAAATAATAGAATTCTGCTAATTGGCAAATAGCAAAAGAATAAAACATTCCAGTGATGCTCTTGTTTCAGAATCAGTAAATAATAATCCTGACATGGGTGCTAAAGTCATCTTATTTCATCTCTGAAAGCAACATGGACCTTCATCTGTACATCTATTCCAGATACACATATAGTACCAACGCTTAAAGTTCTCTATTTAAAAAAAAAACTCCACAAACAGCCTCGGTGACACATTCAGTAATTAACAAATATCACTGTCATAAGTAACCTCTTTTATGCTCTATCCTCATTCAACACAGAGGAATATGAACCCTAAATAAATAATCGTAAGCAAAGGCAGGCTTATTCCAATTCAGAAAGCTATAGAGTTCTTTAGAGAAATGTCGTCTTATAATATTTTGCATTCCAACACTTAACTACATGTTTTCATGCATTTTAATATTTTAACATATTTCCCATGAGAAAAAAAGTACACACAGGTAGCACTTTTATCTCTGTTTTAAAAACATGGACAATTTCTATTTTAATTCTGTACAAATTAGTTATTGCAAATTGTAGAACTGCAGCATTAAAAAAATGACTTTTCCTGGTATTCTCTCTTCTTATTTCACCATGATTCAACTCACTCTATTGGACAGTTCTTTGGTTATTTATATTTTAATCACATTTCAGTAAGGATTTAGGCTGGAGGGACAGCATTTTCTTAACCAAGATAGTTGTAAATTTTCTTGGATAGACCAGATTATTTTAACCCAATGGGTAATTTCTGGGCATTTTATTTACCTATCCATTCAACAAATATGCTATTGCAGAACATGATTCAAAAGAAGTATGTGATACTGCCTCTGCCTTTGAGTCTCTAATGATGATACTGAAGAGATGACATACACCTGAATGACAGAGGTAAGTCACCCACTTGAAGCATTACAGATCTAAGTATCAGATTGTGTAATGTAGATAATACTTGCTGCAAGAGTTCAAAACCTGGGGAAGTCCTTATGAATTCATAAAAATGAACTTAAAGTGGCCTTGCTGAGACAGAATATACCTATATTTTTCATTAAACTGCGTAAAATATTGAAAGTAGCAGAGGAAACTTTGTTACATTGTCGCTTTACTCATTACTTTAAGTAATGATGAGCAATAGAAGGATTTTTTGTTTGTTTGTTATTTAATTAAGGAGAGACTATAGAACTAATATTTTAGATGTCTGGCAGCCTTGTCTGAAATAGCTCCCTTCTATTTCAAGGATGAACTTAAGGCTGAAATTCCAAATAAGAAGTATTGCCTCAGGAATTCAAAGGAAGTGGCAGACACGAGAGAAACTCTGAAGGAAAAACCAACAGGGCTCAGTGCGTGGCTGGCTATGGAAGAAAAAGAACAGAGAAGGATAAAGGATAACTGGGATCTTGATTCTACATTAACCACTAAAATGGAGACTCCTTGCTCACAACACCTCTATAAAAGTGATGAAAAGTCAAGTAAGACTCCTATCCATGGGAAAGTTATTAGAAGAGCCTAACATTCCTGCCTCCAGATTGTGGTCATGGAAGAATTCCGGAGATTTATTTATAGAGTAGGCCCATGGTCCCTCACCCCAACTACTTCTGCATTTATGAGTTCACACTCATAAAGCACTGAATTTAAATCCCCGGTATTAAGAACCCTTGTCCTTTAAGAATTATTTCCTTCTATATGAAAAATTTCCTAAATAGAACACTGTTTCAAGAAGACTCTTGCCAATATCTTTCATTTTTTCAGTGCATTCAAATCACACACACACACTCACACAAACTCACAAATACACATTCAGGCTTCCTGCCTTGTAAATGGATGAACCCCAAACCACAGGATGTGACCTGCCTTCCTCTTAGGTGGTAATTCCTGTGGCAGACAGTCATTTATACCCCAATTACTTCACTAAAGTAAATTTCACACCTTAAATTCCACACACTATTCTGGTTTTCCCCCATTTTCCACCCTAAGTCACAATCTCTTTTTAGCCCTGAGTACCCCAGCACCTGGAGTACACTAGAACCCTTTGAGGCCTCCTGAACTCATAAGTCACTATAAATAGCAACAACATCAACTCTCCCATGACACGTGTAAACACACTATTCATAACATCTCATGGCATGATAACATGGAATAACTATTAGAATAGAATAGCCAGTGGCAACAAGAAATGAATAGTGTAAAATCTGCCATTTGAAGGGCACTTCAAGGTGACTTCAAGAAAGCTGCATTTCAGAAACTCAAGGCTCTCTAAGAGACTTATGCAGTTAACTGGCTAAAGAAGCAGAAGCACCATGACACAGTCCTCTTGTATTCATCAGCATCACAGAGGAATAAACAAAATTATTTGTACCACACAAAACACAACATTGTTGAGCCAACCCATTGCCACCAAAAACACAAGTATGCCAAATATTTTTCCTTTCTGCACAACACTGCCTCTAAATTGCTGACTTGTCCCACCCAACAGCCCTTCTTAACCAGATTAATTTCACAAAGAAACACAAAGAAAGAGATCCTTCTTATAAAAGAGAGAACAGCCTATTTGATTCCAGGCGTCCAGAATGGGGTATTACAACTGCCGACTAAATTCAAGGACACCCTTGGTACACCAAGCCACTTGCTGGTGGCAGTCTTCCACACCAAAGAGCAGCACAAGAGACAGCACCTCTGCCCCTTGAAGTCCTTGTTCCCTTGGTCCTGTCACCTGCCAGCCAATATCCAGACTGACACTCGCTGGCAAGATAAGAGACTGAATTTAGGTTGCTTCTCCCAAATATGCCATTGGGAGCCCAGAGCTAAGCCAACAGCTAAAGCAAAAGAATAGCTAGTGAGAATTTGTGGCAGAAAAGACCAGACGAGCTTAAAGATTAGTGGTTATTGTTTACAAGGAATTAAGCTCTACAGAGTTTTAGCCTGAAGTTTTTGGCATTACCTGTGTATGATGGATAGGAAAAGATGAGCTTGAAGAAGGCAATCATAGTAACTCAAAATAATAACTGCTAACCATTATTGCTGACTGTATGCAGCGCTCACTTCATGTTCCGAATACTATGATTAAAATCGATCATCCCCTTTTTACATATGAGGAAACTAGAGCACAAAGAAGTAAAGTAAATAACCAAGGTTACACTGCTGGTATGAACTGGGATTCAAACTCAAATAATCTGGCTCAAATGTGCACTCTTAACTGCTCTGATATGCTCCCTTTCCAGTAAAATCACAACACGTGTCCCTTCTGAAAAGGCAAACTATATGTTTTAAACTATTTTTTAATATAAAAAAATGTTGTACTCAGACCTAAAGACAAAGTACTTCCTCCTACTTATATAAGGTGAAAAATAGAGAAGAGGATGAAAGAGATGGTATAGTTTTATTGTGTTTGTGTTTTGTTTTGTTTTTTAAACTGGGACAGGTCTACCTCATTTTCACACATTTCCAAAGCCTTCTCTCCTATATATAGATCAATTTTTGAGAATGTCAATGGCATGTAGAAAATTAAAGAAATCTTACTTTATGGTATCTAAATTAAGGATCTTTCCTGAAAACATTTTAAAAATCAAGAAAAAGTACAAATGTACCCAGAAGTATGAGGTCAGGTTGGGAGGGGCGTGCACTGGGAAAAGGGGAAGTCAAATGACACAACACCAAATATTCTTGGCTCTTATGAAAAGCTACTCTGTTCATTTACCCGGAAGCACCAAACAAAAGCAGCTGCCCATTTCTCTGTTTCGGTTTCCTGAATATAACTGGATCACCAACCAGCATCCATTGTCCCAGGCTCACAGAACAATGTTCACTAGCATAAATCCGTCAGTTCTGGTACACATCCAAAAAGCTAAAAAAGAATACCACAAGACTGAATGAGTGTCTATATGGACATACCTAGCACTATGATTCCACAACGGGCAAGACCTGTGTGTGAGAGGCAGTTAGCACCTCCAAGCATGAACGCATGTTCACGCTTGTCAAGAAACATCTCACACATCAGATCAAAACGCTGAACAGGATGTTCTGTTTGTAGCTTTGTTTCCTACCATCTTACACATCTTCAGGATCTCTACAGTCACAAAGTAGCCTGTGATGCCCCCATAAGTATCCCTGGACACTAACAAAATGTGAGGCACAGAGGCCAAAACCATCTAGTCTGGGAAGGTGTGCTGTGTGTCCAAACCTATCTCAGCCAGGACCACCTTCCCACCCACTTTTTGGGCAACCCTCAGAGGATGGCAGCTGCTAACTTAGAAAAAAAAAAATGCACAGTGGAGGAGGCAAAAGGATTATTTTTAAGAAAGAGCACAATCTAACTTTTCTCTCAACCACCCACTCCACACCACCTCCTCATTCCCTTGTCTCTCCTGCTTGTTCTTCCATTTCGCTTTCCTTCCCCAGCTTCTCTCTCCCCGTGGCTCAGTGCACCACGCTCTCACACACGTTTCCTTCTCTGTGTCCCCAGCTGGGACACCAGCTCTGACGCCACACTGGGAATAGCAGCTGTGAAAGGACTTGGAGCTGCTGCTGAGCTCGGAGGGGGATATGAAGCTAGCTCGCTTCCTCCTCAGAGCTCCAAATGTGTAAAAATCAAACACTCATTTATTTTTTAGAAACCCGGTCTTGACACCAAAGCTATGAAGAAAATAGAAAGCGTTAGGTTATAAACTAAATGAACCTGTTAATTATGCCATCTTCTTAATGTGCCTAATACTGGAAGATATTTCGTTTACTTCTTAAAAATGCCCTTTCATGTGTTTGTAGAGACAGGGTCTCACTACATTGCCACGGAAAAAGCACAGCAGCTATTCACAGGGCTAATCATGGAGCATTACAGTTTCGAACTCCTGGGCTCTGATGATCCTCCCACCTCGGCCTCTGGAGTAGCTGCGACTATAGGCATGTGCCACGGTGCCAGCTCATGCCACCTTAATATGGCTTCCGAAGGGGGGCTGCCTGAGTTCTCTGTGGAATAGTGAGCATTTTTAAGTGTATATGAAAAATTCATGTGCCTTGCAGTTCAGTTTCATCCATCACCTGTGGTTAACAAGCAGCTCCATACACTCAGGAATTACCTACCCAGACCAAAATCCCACTTTGGCAATAGACAAAATAATGAGGCCCTTTCCAAAGTGGGATAATTAAAAGCGAAGACAAGATTTTATGTGTCAAGGGAGAAAGGCAAGGCAGGGAAATATAAACACGATGTGCCAGGCTTAAAAACAAGAAAATCAGCTGGATCTCTTATCTAGGATGTAAGAAATATTTAGACCAATAAAAGCAATGCTTACATCTTTCTCTGTAGTAATTCATTCACTCAGTTACTCCTCAATAAACATATATCAGGCACATACTATGTGCCAGGCATTGTGCGGCACGAAAGATAACAAAGCGAACTAGACAACCTGATCTTTGTTTTCATGGAGATTACAATCTAGCATCAGCTCAAGACAAACCTGTAGGCTCTCAAAAATCATGTGTTAAAACATGTATTCTGAAGGAAACATAAGGCATTGAGAAAGAATAATGAAGGGGAATCTGCACTAGAGAGAGTAGTAAGGAAAGGACTCTCTGAAGAGGTAAAATGTAAAAGCCAGAACATAAAGGAACAGAAAAGCTAACCAGGACAAGAATGGGCTGACCATTTCAGGTAGACAAGTTTGCATGAGCAAAGGCCCTGAGGCAGAAAAGGTTTTACCACCAAGGAACTACAACATCAATGGATCTGGAGTAAAGTGAGCAAGGAGAGAATGGCACATCACAGGACTAGAAAGACACTGGGCTCTGATGCTTAATTGAGGTTTCATTCTTAGGACAATGGGAAGTTTTCAGCAGAGGAAGGACATGGTCCAATTTATACTTTATGATGATCAATTGTGCCTCTCCATGAAGAAATACTTGAAAAGCAGAGACTGTTGCAGTGTCTATGCAAGACGTGATGATTCCCTGGACAAAAATGTAACAGCAAAACTGAAAAGGAACAGACAAATTCAGATCTATTTTAAATGCTGAACCAACAGAAATCATTGAAGGATTGCATATGGGGGTAAAAGCAAGGAAAGAATCAAAGATGACTCCCATCAAGTTACTATTTATATGTGTGTTATTTAGTTTTTGTTTTTCTCAGAAGTATAAGCATCACATCATGCACTGCCAGACACATGTGGGAATCTTGTCTATGGGACATGATATGTCTATGGACATAAGCAACTCAAACACCACAGGTCACAGAACAACATAAATTGTTATGTGGCTGTTCTTGAGAGACAATAATAGTATACTAGGCAAGTATTTCATTAAGTCAGTTTTCCCACAAGAATTTTGTCATTATGTTGGTGCCAGAGCCCCATGGCTTCCCCCAAAATCGTGGAGTTAAATGTCTTTCTATGTCTAGGTGCAAAAACTCTGACTTTTAAACAGAACTGTACCAAATAATTAACTACCAATCCATCAAAGCAGCTGAGGATATACAGCAATTTCTAAGAGGACCTTCGTGTTAAATTGGATAACTCATATCAAATATGCCAAAGGCATATTAGTGTGTAACTTATTGATCAGCAGGAACAAAACTATAAAATGCATATTTATAAATAATTTTTTACTATCACTGAACAATTTAGTCCTTGACAACTGTCTCTCCATAGGATCCCTTCAGAAAGCCAGTATACAACATAATGCAGTATTCCCCCAGGAAGACACCTCTGAGGGGAAAAAGAATGGATTGCCTTGTTTATTTTACATGCTGTATTCAAACTGGGACCCAAATGCCACAGAATACAACAGTATTCTGTGGTTGATACACATGGGGTCTCAGCATCTTCCTGATCTGTTCATTCCTTATGACCTATCTGAGTGCTGCTGGCACTGTTTCCCTTGCCCTTCTCAAAAGCTGATAAATAATTTTAATCTCAAAATTCCTGGGCCCATTTGTCTAGGTAAGCACCTCTTTACTTTTTAACATTTATAGTGATGATGCACTCTTGTTCTTAAACTGAAGAATGAAAGACAAGTTATAAAAGACACAGAGAGAGGGAGAGAAAGAGAGAGAGAGAGAACGAGAAAGAGAGAGCAGACAATCACATGCACAATGGACAGAACACCTGACACTGGCTCAGGCCTTGACAGAGAGATACAGAGTAAATCGAGATAAACGGTAGTCATTTATTTGGAAGAGAATGTTATCTTTTGTTCCTCCAGACTATTAACTGTGCCATGTTTATGTGCATTTGAAGGACTTTTCTCAAAACAGACTCCACTACGTTAATCGATATATAAAGGATCCCTTTCAGACAGACTTTCCCCCAGGACTTCAGTGAAAAGTACATAACTTGAGTCTCCTGCCTTCTGGTCCTTCAAAGTCTTAAATTTATTTCAATGCTTTTAATTTCGATTTCGTGATCCATCTCAAGCTCTCCTCCGAGCTTTTGTCTTTAATTCGATGGTCCACCTGTATTGCTCCTCTCAGCACCGCACTTGTCTAGCTTCCTAAGCCACCTGCTCAGTTCCAACGGTGAGACTATAAAAAATTCACATCACTATGCCTCATACCCAATTTAATTTAACTCTGTAAATTCACTTTTCAACACCCTTGAGCTGTTCATTCTAATTTGGCCTGTCATCACCTGCAATGACTGAACCCGATCTTTATCTGTGCCATCCATAATGCATTTTATTGCAGGGTCCATATTTCTGCAACTGTAGCAAAGACATGAAGAATGTACAGAGCTCTGCCAACATGAAAAGCTGTCACTGTGTAACTCCTGTTGGGGAATCTTCCAAAATTGGCATGTGTTTCTACTGCACATATTCATTCTCAGTTCAGCCACAATATTTGGTCCATGTAGCCAAATATTCTCCACATTAAAGAAACAAAAAGCAACATAAATATACACCTAAACACACAGCCTATCCTATCACTCGAATCCAAGGTTGTTCTTTGACCTCCTGCTGTTCTGCTCTTAGCAACACTTTTATCCAATGTATGACATTTAATACATCCAACATCTTAATAACTGTGTCACTCTACAGACCTCTCTTACAGGATGATTTTCCACAATTCCTATTTAAATCACTGACCTGGCTCACAACCTGGTTAAATGTCACCTGTAATGCTGACATTTGGAAAGATATGTGAATATATAGACATACACTCTCATCTTCACCTACTGTCTCAATAGAACCTATTTCTAAGCACAAATAATGCAAAAGATTCTTTCAGTCTTCCAGTTACTGTTTATTGATATAGTTAAATAAATACCATCTGTAACACAACCCTATTAATATTACACATAAAAATGTAGAATACACAGCTATGCCTAAACTTTGTCAGGCCTTTTCTGATCAACTCAGAATCTTACCAGATGACCTTCTAGATCAACCTGCTGGTACAAGCAAAGCATCTCCACAGACATTATCCTTTAGAACAGACCATCTCAGTATTACAGTGGCCCTCCCCGTTAGCCACAGGATTCAAAAAGGTGTCCTTCTCAAAGATGTGGGAGTGAGGCAGAGAGAGGCACCAACGCTCAGAGTACTCACTGAGAGGTTTTAGGATGCTGCTGCTGGATTCATCAGCATTTTCAATATCTGATTTGTCAGAGTAGTTCTCAGAGATTCTCTCCTTTTCCTTCTTTTCTTTGTGGCCTGCCTTTCTCTTGTGACGTCTCCTTCTCCTGTAACTCTTCGGCACATGGACTCCGATGTAAATGGTATGGTGGCCTAAAGGAAGGTACACGAATGACCAGTCAGTTCCAACCACATTCTGTACTGCAGATAAATTGCATAAGATGCACAGATCAGAAGAAAATGTCTATAAATTCAACATTACCATCCTATATTTAACAAACTCTAGAAAAATAAAATTTCCTCCCAATTTTCAATTAGCTTCAGTATAATTCAAGCTAGTGGTTGACACCAGGACTCTGTGACAGCCTACTCTAATTCTGTCCAGATAGACTACTTTTGTTTAGGAAAACCAAGGAATATCAAACTGGAAATCAGGAATCCTTCATGTTGGTCATACCTCTGCCATCAATCAGCTGTCTGACCTTAAGCATGTATCTCTTAACCACTCTGGGCCTCAACTTCATCATTTCTAGAAGGAGAGACTTAAACTGGGTAGTCCCTAGAGGCCCCTCCAGTTTCAACCTTACATGAGTCTATGATTGTACTGGGTAGGGTTAGTGCCTGCTGGAAAAGGAGCTGCTAGCGCTGCAAAAACAAAGATTTAACTCAAAGTTCAAAAAGTCATTTTGCAGGGGGTAAGGCTTTACATTAAAACTTTTTTTTTTTTTTTACCAAATCAGCAAAATAGAGACTTAGAACTGGGACAAACTGAGAAAAATAAGACATACTTGGAGAAAAGATTTTAGAAATACTCAAACGTTCACACTAGGAAACAGCTAAAATGAATGTCAGCTACAGTGCCATTCTCATTTTTCTTTTTTCGTTTCCAAAAGTTTCTAAAAACTGGTTGTTGCAATGATAAAAATAAACCGAGCCCAGCAAAAATTGCCTTGAAGAGAAGGGCATGAGGAAAAAAGATTGCTTTCAGCTCTCTAGATGGAAGGAGCTGCAAAACTGACAAGTGGTATTATTTTTACAAAATCTAATAAGACAAAAAGGAAAGAAACTCAAAGTTCCACATCATTTTTTAAAATTGGAAAACTTCTACTTTCACTTTAAATACAGTGTAACTTCTGTATTTTAGGAACTACCATTTCAGAAATAATGTGAACACTTTTTTTCTGAACTGCAAATTAGATTAGATTTTCTCATCTATGGGTTTTATTTCCCATTTCTGGAAGTATTCCTTGATGACAACTTTGCAGTGCCACAGCCAGTATCACATATCTACATCCAAATACATGTACATACAGTATGTATGATACAAACTGTCACGAACTACTTTCCACAGTAACCTACGGGGTATATCTAAAAACACCATAATTGGCAGAGGTGTTTCCTTAAATTGGCAGGCTTAAAAGAATTATATGCTCCTTCAGGAAAGATATTCCGGCTAAGCAACGCAGAACCTAAGTGAATGGGTTAGTATTCAAAAGAAGACATCAGATGCTTGAATGAAGTTGGAGGCATCTTTACATAAAGCAGGACCTCCTTCCCAACACACACGCAGCAACTCAGCTACTACAAAACACAGTGAGATTCTCCCCACAGAATGTGTGCCAGTGAGAAATGTATCATGTCTAACCATTTGCAAGTAAATGGTTCTCATGGGAAAACTATATTATACTAGGAAGTAGGAAATGTCTCAGAAACAATGTGAATTAAGAAACAGTGTCAATTGTTTCCTGTGCTCCAGTTACTGAGGGAGTCCTGAAGTTTTATCTCAACTCTCAACAATGTAAGTGAGCAAAGCCAACCAATTGCTTCAATAAATCAAACACGAAATGCTTGGTTGTTTTCAAGAAAACACACACAAATTAAGAGGTTGGAAAATTTTTATTAACCTGTCACATTAAATATTTTCTATTCACCTTATTAAATAGGGCAAATAAGCAAAAAATGGTAATGAAGCTACATTGCCATAATGATGTTATATAGAAAGATTTTTAAAATTATATTTAGCCAAATCTGCATAGTACATTTGATCAAATCATTTAATTGACAGTCTATATGGTGGATAAGATGCTAAGGTAAGATTTCTGGCTAGGAAGTGTCATCGTTGTCAATCTAATGAAAGAGTTAGGCCAGTTCAGAAAGTGAGCCGCCAAACCCTGGAGAGAAATGCACTTGACTTTTTGGAGCCTACTTTGAGTTGCAGTAAGTGGTGCCATTTTGTTCGCATCATCATGATAGGCATCCTCTCAGCAACAGATTCTGTCTATCCCCATTTCCTCCAACGCCTCCTTCTTGGTATTCCCTGTGCACTTCCACACAGGTGTGGGAACTTTCAGAATTGACACTGTGCTATGGAGTGCTATGGTGCCCAGATGCCAAGCAGAAATGTGGTTCCTCTCAAGACATGCCAAATTTTAGGCATTTAAAAATCAGCTTTATTGGGGTGTAATTTATAAACAATAAAATCCACTCATTTTAACGATACAGTCAGTGATTTTAGTATATTTATAGAGTTGTGCAACAATCATCATAATCCAATTTTGGAACATTTCCACCAGTCCAAAAAGATCCCTCACACCCATTTGCAGTCACTCTCTGTTCCCACTCCTGTCTAATGCAACCACTCTTGACCATTTTTTACCACTCTTAGTGATGGCCTCTGCGAAGTTACCATTCTCTGGTACGCACATGGCAAGGAACTGTTTTTAGACATCCTAGCACAATAAAATACAATATTCCCTGGATGAGGAAGATATTGCCTTCCAACAACTGGCAGAGGAAATCATGCCACTGAGCTAAGCAATTCAAAACTTAAAGTATCCTCAAAGCATCCTCCTCCTCCTCTCACACATGATTGGCAACTAAATTTTCCTTTTCTGTCTTGTGTTCAGGTAGAGGAGAAGGAACATGGTTTCATGGGTAAGCAAACCTTGACGGGCTCAGCAACAGCACTTGCTGCTTCATCAGTTACTTCTCAACCTCTCTCACTTCAGCTTCCTTGCCTATGAGAAGAGAGCAAGAGAGCCTTGCTTTGGTGGATAACGTAATATAGACATGCTGTCTCAAAGGGACAATCAAATACTTCATAAGCGATATGTGCCAAGTAGCCAAAATACCAAAAGTAAAATGAGCCGCAATGGAAGCTTTCTCACTGCCCCCACAGAATACCTGTCATCATGATCAATAGAAGCAGCATTACTGTTGAAAATACGCTATGATTGATGAGAATATCCTATGTGGATCTCAGTATTTATTTTCATTAAAATCTCTTTATCTGTTTCAGGGATATGTCATGAAGACTGATGACTATTTTTAAAATTATAACTCATAAAATGACTGCAAGCTCTTAGGGAAGTCACAAAGTTGAGGGTATAGTATTGTTTTACATGTAATATAAAAAGGAGAAACTTGACAGACCAGCTTTCCAACCCAGCAAGGGACTACAAAACGGTAAGACCATTAAAGAAAGAGGGATAGTTACCTGCTTCTTATATAGAACTTTTTAGGCTAAAAAAAAAATTCTCTGCTAGAAAACTCAGGAAATACTGCTTCCGAAGATAATGTAAAAAGGAGGTGTGGAAAAAATTTTAAGAGCTATAATGTATAAGTAAGAAGTGATTGTTTTAAACTATATCAAAATAAATGCTACATTCTTGCTACTGAAACTTCATGAAGTAAAACTACTGGAATCTATACTTGACAGTGTTCATTTAGGTGTGCAGTCGAAGAGTATTCAGTCCTTGATTTGGCAGTGGCTTCAGTATCATGTGTTCAAATAAATACCCTGCATGCCTTTCTCTGACAGATGGTGCAAGTTCCCAACAAACTCTAAATATCTTGGGAATATCTCCCAATCCATACCACAGCCAGTACTACTGGAAAGAAAACATGGCTTTCCTGGGTATCTCTGAATGTCAGAAATGATCACTACATGATTCTTGTTTCTTCCCATCCTTACATGCTCCACCCCAGTTGCAAGTAGGAAGTACTATGATGCTAAATTATCCCAATTCCTGAAATATTTCTAACCTAACTTCATACTTCTCATAGTTGCTATAATGTTTTCTGGCAAATAGAAAACTTACACTTAGTAACTCTGGAGCCATTCAAATTAAGGTGGCTTTCACAAATACACATTTTGCTACCAAGGATGATTTAACACTTTGAAGTATGAAAACCTTCAAGCCAGAAAAGGATTTTAAATCAGCCAAACTACAAATTCTATAGCTGCGTGGATGGTTAACAACATATGCCTCTATATGTAAGACAGATCTATTAGCTCCTTCCTGGGAAACACGTTGCTGTGTTTACTGTACATACAGATGATAGCAACTATTTAGTGAATGCTTACAAGCATGCCAGGCACTGCAAGGTGTTTTATATCTACCACCTCATGCAATCCTGCTCCTATCCCCCTTGTACAGGTGCAAAAACTACAGTTTGAGGAAGTCAAGGACATTATAATTAGTTAACTTTTTATGAAGTGTTCTCTTCATAAAACCCCACAGGAGAAATATGTCTCTGTTCTCAGTATCAATACTAGTTGAGTGCTTCATCACTACTTTGATGGTGTGTTCTGTAAAACATACTATGTTTATATCATAAATGTAATAACTTATTATATCTCCTTCCTCATTGGCTGCTAAAAGAAGAATAGACACATTTTAGACAAACAGGTAGTGAGTATATAGAGTTTCATGACATGCATTTTATATACTAACCTCACTCTTCCAACTTTTCAACACTTACTTTCCCTTCACCCTAAACCTTTTTGGAATAAGGTAGTATGTAATTTTTTAACCTGATATGTCAGTACTGTACTCTATCTAAAGGATCACCAAAGGACAGGTAAAATCTTTACCCAGAAGTCTACCTTTCCCTACCTCCCACCACCCATCCCCTATATCCAGCCTCTTACATACAGCTCTAAATAAACACTGAGGGATGCTCCAAATTTGATTTATAGCCACAATCTTACTCTTTCAGCTGAATTTCTGTTCTCTCCAGTTCAAAGCAAAGATTCCACAACATGCAGTATTTTATATACTTCTTTCAGAACTAATCGGCAATATTCCCAAAATATGAGTTAAATATTGCCTTCCCTGGTTTATCTAACATAACCTGGTCTTCTGCCAAGATGCCCAAAACATGTTGAAGCTATTGCCAAGAAGAATGTAGGGAGAGCAAAATTAAGAGATTATTTTTTTAATTAAGAAAAGAAAAAATGTAGAGAGGCGGAGACCTTGGATGAGTGACAGATTATAAAAAGATTCTGCAAAGACTTTGTTAGACCAAAAAAAAAAAATTATCAATTAAAAGTATATGCATAAGAAAAATTAAACCAAACCATAGTATCAAGTCCAAGCACAGTGGACATTGTGTGGTTGGCACTTTTATTTAATAATAAATATACAAGTATGTATAATCCTAAACACTTTAATAAAATACAAGTAATTTTTTTTTTTTTGAGACAGAGTCTTGCTCTGTTGCCCAGGCTGGAGTGCAGTAGCACGATCTCGGCTCACCGCAATCTCTGCCTCCCCAGTTCAAGTGATTCTCCTGCCTCAGCCTCCTGAGTAGCTGGGATTACAGGCATGTGCCATCCCGCGCAACTAATTTTTTTGTATTTTTAGTAGAGGTAGGGTTTCACCATGTTGTCTAGACTGCTTTCGAACTCCTGAGCTCAAGTGATCCACCCACTTTGCCTCCCAAAGTGCTAGGATTACAGGCATAAGCCACCACGCTCAGCCAAAATACAAGTAATTTGTTAGCTTATTATTCTCAAACCCATAAGAGTGTCCATAAGCAGCTCTAATAAGATACAAGCAAAGTAACATTGCTAATTTACTGGTATAAATACCAGCTCATGAAAAGAAAACCCTCTTCAAAAAGCACAGTGTAAGTTTGCAGTTACCAAGGGGTAAACCAGCCCTTTATGAAATGTTTGCATGAGGGTCCTGACTCAGAACAAGGGATGATTTCTATTTTTATATATTGGATAAGGGCAATTTTTTACATAAAAAATAATGTATGTGTTTATTAATAGATAATTACACATTACATATGTAATTTATGTATAGATAATTTTGAATACTGATGAGTAATTTATTTTAATTTTAATGCTACCAATTACATAGGACCAGGCACGCAAGCAAATGGCAAATGTGAGGAAAAACAGGGAAATACTTTTCTTCCCACTGAACTGCATGGGAATTTTACATACTGAAAGCCTCCTAGAAATCCTCAGGGCAACCTGAGGTTCCCCAAGCAAGACTGATAAGAAATCTTAGCTTGTTACTTGATGTTTACTGAGCACAGCACTATTAATATTTAATATTTGATGATGATAATAATAGTGATAATCTCTAGGCAAGAACTAAGAGCTACAGAATAAAAGGTCTCAAAGGAGATGCAAGCTTATGATTGTTAGCTAGACTCCTGTCCTTTAGCTCAGCAAACGTATGCATCTGTCTTCCAAGAGCTCATTTTTAACAAAAGAGTTCTATTAATTACAGTCTTAGATGAAGGTGAGGAGCCTAAGACAACACACTGAAGTTAAGCTTCCTTGGCAGTTTCCATTATTAATGGCCA
The DNA here is from genome assembly GCF_024542745.1 of Macaca thibetana thibetana. Lineage (NCBI taxonomy): Eukaryota > Metazoa > Chordata > Mammalia > Primates > Cercopithecidae > Macaca > Macaca thibetana. The sequence goes on along the minus strand of NC_065582.1, from coordinate 123,372,172 downwards.
ATAATAAAGGCAAAAACTGACTGGCTCTATAAAGTCTGAATTAGTGAATATGTTTATAGAAATATGACTTTATTATTTTCAGTGATCATCAATTATTTGAAAAGATCTTAGCTAGAAAAACAAGTATTTCCTCGTAAAGTTACTTCAGGAATCTACCTTAAGGAATTAATGGAATTAAAAATCAGGTTACCCTATGTAAACTGCAGTTCCTGACGAGTTTTTCAATCTTCAAAGTTGATTCTCCAAAATAATGTTAACTTTCCTCTAGCAAAATCTTTTATATCCGTATCTATAGATACAAAACGTATCTAAATCTATATAATTATATCTATCTAGATATAAATTTACCCATACAAATATCTATATATCTATCTCTATAGAATCTTTATAGAGAGATTATATATATATATATATATATATATTTAAGGCACAATCTGAATTAAACATAGTCTCCCACTGTGTCTGGTATACAAAGGTGCTCCATAAATGTTGATCCTATTTCTCCCTTCCCTTTTCAAAGTGAAAAAAACAGAGCACAGTTTTTTCTCATTCCCACCCACCTCCAGCCCTGATAATAACTAACTTGCGAACACTCTTTGTACTCCAGAACATTCACCTAGAGGAGGGCAAAAGCGTCAACCCCAGACCTATTCTTAACTTGTCCCTTAATGGGCAGTTTTAGCCATCCTACAGAGTTAAGCTCTTCAACAAAGGCAGCACCTTCCATAACCTCAGCCTTCCCTAACTCTGTCCAGAAGCAAGGGCTTGGCAATCTCCACCCCGATTTGGGTAAAGTTTCCCCCAGAGCTTTTAACGGCTCACTGTCAATCCACAGAAAACAGGTCTGTAAGTCCTTCACTTGCTCCGACAAGACAGAGTAGAGCCAAAAGGCCTAGGAAGGCCAGCACTAGGCAGAACAGTGCTCAGAGTGAACAGGAGCCACCCAGCGGGAAGACATGAACCCTCCACTTATCCCGACACCCAGAACCACCCCACAGGGGCTGCTGCATTGTAACATGCAGTACACATGCCATCAGACAAAATCCACCTGTGAGCCAAACACAGAGAACTGACAGTTTCCATCATTTCTCTTTGGTCACCATTTGCACAAGTGAATGGGAAGTAGTGTTGGAAGATACAAAACAATAGCTAATTTGATGGTCACCGATAACTGGATTTGCAATTGCAGCCAGAGAGGCAGCTTAGAGAGACACATAAATGCACACACTCATACTCTCATCCCAACCACATTGTCCATCTCTGACTCTATTATGGCTTCTCTTTTTGCAGTGGCCTAAGCCCTGGCTGGGCAATAGGATGAAGAGTCCTTGGTTGCTATGGAGAGGTAATTTGCAATATAGTTAATACACTCATGGTTAATCAGGTATCAACTATTTAATATAATATATAAATATTATATATAATTTTAATATATATTTATTATCATAATTATATATCACATATACAAAATATTATATATAGTTATATATTTTATTGTATTAATAGATGAACATATTTTTAAATATATATAAAATGTTGATATAAATATTTAATATATTAAATATTAATTTATATTTGTTATAAAATAAAAATATTACAGTTCACATTATTCCCTTCCCTCACATACACATATGTAAGTAAATGAGATGTAGATAATATCATAGGGCTATAACAATCACCCAGAAGTAGGAAAAGTGCTATGAGAGACTTCTGTTAGCCTAGAATCCCAGAATCTTCATGACTGTGGTTTTCCACATGCACCCAGGAAAAAGAGGGACGACATTCATTGACACAGAAGCACGTAATCATACTTTTAAAGTGGCCAAAAAAATCACTTTAACTGGTTCAGCCTCTTCATTTACCAGTGATCTAATTAAAGCCAAATAGCCAGTTAATGACATATAGAGACTAGGACTAGTGCCCTGGATGTATAAGCCTTCCTTTCTCATTTTTCCACTATCATGGTACCAGTCCTCCACCCATCCCTCCCATCCTCCACTGTCTGGAAAACACAGCCAAAAGAATAATAACGATTAATCCTTTCAAGTTAGTAATTATCGAGAAGGGAAAAATGGGCTCAGGATTCTCTGGAAATGTTTCTGTCTTAGAGTCATAGAATGACAAATTGAAATCCACAACCCTTAGTTCCATAAGCTGCTCCAAAATATGACAATGTTCTGGCTGGGACATCTGTCTTCCACTTACCACCAGGGGTCATGCAAATGCTGAGGCCAGTCTTGTGTTTTCTTTCCCTCTCACCTCTCTGTACGCTCTTTCAACACCTTTTATTCCTTTCAGTTCTTTCCACTTCCTATTCTTCCAGGTGCTTCTCCTAGTTCTCATCCTCTTCCTCTGCAGAGGGAATCAACCTCAAGCACACTCTTTTGGGATGAGCACAGCCTTGGGAAAGTCAGAACACCTGGATCCTTGTCCTCGTTATTCCAGCTCCTACCAGTGTTACCTCGAGCAAATCATTTAACTTCTTCATGGTTCCTCTAGCCATCTGTAAGCTGAGAATATTGAACTAAATTTTCTCTAAGATCCTTTCTAGTTCTAAAACATCTATAATAATTCCAAATATTTTAAGTAGTTAAGTGAAGTGGAGCACATTGAGGGAAAAGGCTAAAAGTTTTCCAGCATCACCTCAAAGTCTCTTCCTAACTTCTCATAATGATAGCTGTCTCTTGGGCACTCTTCAGTCTACCCCAATTTGATTCCCAACTAACCATGACACGTCACCACATTGCTAACAAAAGTTACCAATCACCTTCTTTTTGCCAAATCCAGTAGCTACTATTTAGTCCTCATCTTACCGGACTTCAAGGCAGCATTCAGCACTGTCAATCGCTAGCTCCTTATTTAAAAAGCCCTCTTCTCAGCCTCAGAGCCTTCACTCTCTTCCCGGTTTTCCTCCTACTTCTATGACTGCACCTTGTTAATCGCCAAATGTTGGCACTTGCAGAGTCCAATCCACTCCTGTTCTCACTCCATTCTTTGACCCTGGGCAATATCATCCATTCCTATGGCTTTAAATGCTAGCTATATGCCTAGGGCTCCCAGATTTATATCTCCATCCCTGTCCTTTCTTCTTAGCTCCTGCTTGTATAGTCAACTACCGGCTTCAGAGTTCTACCTGGATATCTCACAGGTGCTTCAAATTCAATATATACAAAAGGCTAAACTCCTATCATCCCCCATCACTCTTCTTCCAGTGTTCCCCATCTTACAAAATGGTGCATGATTCCCCAAATTGCTCATAGCAGAAATCCAGAAGCAGCCATCCCCATCCATATATCCACCCATCAATTCAACACATTTGTCTCCATCTTTTTTGTCTCAACTCCTGTCCAACCCAAAATCATCTCTCAGTTAAATCCTGACAACAGCCCCCACACTTCTGTCTTTGCCCTCTTGGGACACTGTCTCCACCCAGCAGCCAAAGGAATCTTTTCTAAAATACAAATTTGGTCTTATCACTTCCCTGCTTAAAACCCTTCTGCAATGTTTCCTTAGTGCACACTCAGTAAAACTATAACATTTACCATAACATAAAAGACCTTGAACTATCTGGGTCCTATCCACCTCAGACTACTCTCTCCCTGTTCACATGGTCCAGCTACCGTAGCCTTATTTCTGTTTCTCAAATGGGCCTAAGTCTTTCTCACCTCTGGACCTTCACACATGCCTGCCTGGAATGCTTCCCTGATTCTTCACCTAGCAAATTCCTTTTCCACTTTTAGGTCTCAATTTAATGTTATTCTGTAGGACATATATTCCCTGGCCTTCCATGTAAACTCACCTACATATGTGATACATCTCTAAAATTACCATATCAACTAACCTTGTGTCCTTAAATAATGGCTGGTTTATTTGACTAAACAATAATCATGGTCCTAGTTACAACGTTACCACATTCAATGATACACATAAACCTGGAAAAGCAACCTATTAGAGGTCACACCTGCAACTGTTCTTACCATTTTGATAGGCTTAAAGAAAAAAAAAAGAAAAGCATGGTCCATCAGTTAGTAAAATTTAGTATTTAGAGTTAACATAAGTACTAATCAACTAATCTGTTGATTACCAGATATCAGTATTAGCTTTAGTCTGACAGTGTTCTGCAGTCACAGCAACCGCTGGTGGGAAAGTGTTGTGCATAAAGATAAATTACATGCAACGATTACATGCAAGGGAGATAATACCTTAAATTTATGGGGTTAATCCTGGGGGATTTCAAATTGCTTTACTTATATTCCTAGAAAAACTAGGAGATGAGAGGTGCAAATTCTATCTCCTTGTACAAAAAAACTGAGATTCAGAAATTAAGTAACTTCTTAATGGCCTACTGGAAGCGTCAAGGTATTTTTCAGGTATTATCCAAAAATCCTTAGAGCATTTCTAGTAGGTGGCTAAGGAGACAGGTTACTCACTGCACTTTGCATGAAGAAGCCATAACCACAAGACAATGATTTGCTTTGTATTATCCAGAAAGGTAGTGGCAGACCAGGAACAGAAAAAGGTCCTGAGACTACTGGTCCACCACCATGTTCTCTGAACCATAGCACAGATGGAATAAACGTGAGTAAAAACTTGAATAATCAGATACTAATTTAATTTGCCAAACACACGTATCCATTAGATTCAATCATGAGCTTTCATTCTACCTTGAAGACATTTTCTTTATTTTTCAGTAGGAATCAAATTTCCTGTTGAAAATTTAATAATCAATTGGGGGGTTGGTAGTAATTTAACCCATCTATAACAATATAATTCCATTCGTCTAAAGCTGATATACTGGCCAATATTACTAAAATTTAAAACCTCTTTTTATTCCCAGAAGTGTTTGGCCTGGTAAAAGTTACTGAGCATTCCACCATGAAAAATAGTCAATAAAATAATATTTCATGAGGTCTAAGTAGAGTCTGTTCTTCCAAAAATCAACAGAGTATGAAGAAAGGTACACACATTGGATATAGCCCTTTGGATAGCTGCCTTCTAATTCTAACTCTATGGAAAGGTAGAAACAATTTACCAGATTTGAAAACTTTTTAGCTATTCAGAGAAATGAATTATTTAAGTCATCTATACTGCTGATTCAGTGGCTGTCACTCACCACCCTCACTACCTTCACCTTTCATCCCACCTGGCAACCAGCAGCTCCAGGATGAGTGTTGGAACCTCCCGTGAACCTATGCCATTGCAGGCTCTCACCTCAGTCACCTAAATGCAATCAGCCAAAAGAGTAAAATAAAATAAAACAAAACAAAATGAAATCGCACCAGCAAGCTCATGACAGCAACAAGAGAGCCTCAACTGATCTTTATTATATTCTTATTTTACTCACTCTCATCAGGCCCAATTCTCAGTTCTCCCAATGATTTCTAATCTTGTGGTGATAAAAAAAAGGGGAAATATTTAGTTCAGGTTAGATAGTATTATTTCTATACTGTTGCATAATCTCATTTAATTGGCACCTAAATTACATAATGGCCAGTAGGAAGCAGAATTATCCTAGTCTATGTGGCAGACAGGGGGAAATGCATTTCTATACGCATGTTTAAATACATATACACATACTAGACTCCTGAATCCTTCTCACTGGCAGAAAAACACTACATTCTTGAATCCATTTTCCAAATGAAGCAACGTTGCAGGCTTTATTATACAATGGACCAGCATTTGTATTTTACGCAGTATACAATTATGGTAATATCCCTCTTCTTGGAAAAAAAGACAATTTAACAAATTAAGGATAATGTGTATCAGAGCAGTCTAACTGTGAAAATTAGATTTCATACCCAGAGATTAAAGGATGAGAATGAGTCCAAAGGGAAACAGAGAGTAGGCCTTGGGAAATTTCACTGGATCATTCTGGCTCTAGTTTTCCAATATAAGAAGCAGTAGGTAAGCATGATTAGGAAGGCAAAGGACAGATGTAGGGAGAAATGAATTAAGCAAGTAAACAATATTTATGCCAGTTATAATTTTCAGAAAAGAAGATAATAACCAAAGAAAATTATTGGTGAGGCTGTATCCATCAGAATGAAAAACAACAGAGAGTGGTGGAGTATAAAACACGCCTGTTCCTAACGCCACGTACAGCAGCAATTGCTGTTGGAAGTTCTTAAGAGTTCTAAGGTGAATGACATGCTCCATTGTTTCCATTTTACAAAGAGAAAAACCTATAATCTAAACTACAAGTTGCTTCCTTCACCTATGCAATGATTTGACGATAGAGCAAGTTTTAAATTTTTATTCTCAAACTGATACTTAGCCACTCTGCTTTGACAACACATGAAAAAAATAAACAATAGAGGCTCCCCAAAATAAATATCGAACAACAAGTCTCACTAATATGACCAGATTTAAAAAGCTTCTAAAAAGAAGCTCAATCTATAGACAAAACTGCTATAAATGTACTAGTTCAGAATTTCTGGATCCTTGCCAAAGGCAAAGCAAGTACCAAGTGCAATTTGCTATGGCTTAATTGCCATCAAAGAACACCAACACCTAGGATAGGAAATGGCTTCAAGAGGGCTTCAGCCCATACTATACTACCAGGGAATTCTCTACAGTTGGAAAATTCTCAGAAGTTTCAGATTCTAGTTTCAAAAACACGGAACTATCACCAGCCTTCCTTGAAGTGAAAGAAATCTATATATAAATATTTAACTTCCCTGACACAGCAAGAGGTGTCAGGCAGCTACAGAGCTAAGTGCTGCATACTTGAGGACCTCTGGCCAGCGTTCAGCTGAGGCCATGAGGAGAAAGGAGCAGGGAGTTGGGAAAGGTCTGCATGGGCTCAACCTTTTCTGGGAAACCTGTGCTGCTATTCAAGTACCAACTTTTTAAAACCTCACTGCATTTCTTTAAAGCAGTCCAATGTGTGGATACATTGTTTCTTTTAAGAAGGCTTTTCCTTTAGCAGTATTTGCCCAAGAGTTTCCTCTGTACACACTGTTTTCTGAGCAATTAGAGTGAACAGCAGAGAAGAGGTCAGCAAAATGCAACCGGACACTTATATCCAGTGCTCAGAATAGCCCCAGTCCCAACTTGGCCCCTCCCTTCCCATCCGATAGGTTTTCATTCACTCCTTCTCGGCAATTACGTTTTATACCATTGTAATTATTTAAAAATGTCTACCAGGCCCCACTTTTTTTAGAAAAAAATACTACCTTCTCCAACACACATGAGTAGATCATCATAATATCCTCTAGCAAGAAATAGGCTTAAGTCATGATTTCATGTCTGTAAAATGTTGAGGTCTTGACTTCCAAAAAGACAAAAGCCTCCATTTCATCATTTTAGTCTATCTCTTCAAAAAATATACTAGAAGAATGAAAAAGTTTGATAAAGCAGAGGTGTTTAGGCCCTTCTTTTTCTTATCAGTATAAATATATAAATGATATGTCAATGATCTTTGCAAAATCAAACAGGAGTGATACCAAGGACAAGATGAGAGGCTATATCATTTCATTTGAATAAGAGAACTAAGATAACCAAACTTCTTTTTTCTTTTTCTTTTCTCTTTTCTTTTTTTGAGGCAGGGTCTCACTCTGTCACCCGAGCTGGAGCGCAGTGGCACAATCACAGTTCACTGTAGCCTTGATCTCCTGGGCTCAAACGATTCTCCCACTTCAACCTCCTGAGTAGCTGGGACAACAGGCATGCACCACCACACCCAGCTATTTTTTTTATTATTATTTTTCTGTAGAGATGGAGTTTCGCCATGGGGTTTCACCATGTTTTCCGGGATGTTCTTGAACTCCTGCCCTCAAGTGATCCTCCCACCTCGGCCTCCCAAAGTGCAAGGATTATAGGCATGACCACAACGTCAAGCCTTGACAACCAAATTTCTAACAAATTTTTTTGAAAAATATGTAAAAGGATTATACAAAGTGATTCTACATATACTTTATTTAGTTTATGTTATACATTTATTTATTCATTCTTTCTTTTAACAAATAATTAGTGAATATCTACCCTGTCCCAGACCCTGACATATTTTTTTTTACTTTTTCTGAAAACGATCCTCCTGTAAATTCCATGCATTTTCAACTACACTCCCTCTTAATGTCCTTCACTAGACATGTGAATTTGTAGAATTATTCTTCCATTGGGACAGATGGGTGCACACTTCTCACTGCATTAAGTTTTGAATGGAAGAGGAAAACCAGCACAATATAGCATAATAGTTTTAGGAGAGTACTGACCAAGCCTCAAAAATGGAGACACGTTTCAGCCAATACTGTGTTACTGCATTTTATATTTTCTGAGTTGTTGGTTGAACTTGATGTTAAGAAGAGGCCCCTCCTCATGAGGTCAGAGTTGCCAAGGCCTGCTGGGAGTTACCTAGCCTTGCAGAGCCAAAGCCTTATCTCAAAGGATAAGGTGGAGTTTGCTCTTTTCCCCTATTGCAAAATATGAGACTATTAAGTAATCTGTTTATATCATACAGATCCAAAATCCTGGCTGGCTTTTTTAAGAATAAAATATCCATAGGATTTTCTTCTGCTTGGAAAAAGCTACCTGGGACTGACTCTTCCTATCTCAACCCTCATTCACCCTATGTAATTAGCAATTTCCCCCATCTGTGTTTGAAACGAAAAGCGAGTGGTTGCTCCTCGTGGTCAGCACTTCTGGATCATTCTGGTAACATTAATTTGTCATCCACAGACCAATTCTGTGAAAGCGCGGAAGGGCCTGGGTGGGAGCTGGGGCATGGTGATAAATAAATAAATATGAATATCTGAAATACTGACATTTTAAAATAAGTTTATCCACAGTAACCACTCTCCTCCAAAAAATGTTAACTTTACAAAACCATGCATAGTACAAGGTAACCAGTGGAAGAGCAGATTTAAAGGCTTCTATTTCTTTTAAAGATTAAAATTGGCACTTGGTTTCATTTTGAAAGAGTATCTCTTTAAGCCATTAACACATGAAGAAAATTATGTGACAATGAGGTTTAGGTCTTTAAATATAAGCCACATAGATAAATTCATTATTTAAATAGATGACTCCTCTTCTGACTCACTCCATGCTTAGTGAGTTTTGCAGTTGATGGTTTTCTATTAAGTTTTTAGAATGTGGATTAAGTGTCATGCCACCCACTGAGAGTAAAGTTGAACAAGGTGAACTGAGGGTGTGGTTTGAAGTCTCTCTCCTCAGAACCACAGCATTCAAAGGAACTAAGAGAGAGTATCTGGCTCTTCTTGCCTTCAGGCTGAGCTGAATCCAATCACCCCAAATTAGGGGACCCTAAGCATTTTTAAAGCATGAATATTTTAAAGTAACAAGAACCATCAGACCTTAGTTACTTTAATAATCACTTATTGGGAATACATCTTATTTATGCAGATAACTGTAAAAAACAAAGTTTTATTTTAAGTTGACTTTGCCAAGAATGTCTACAAACATTGTAAACTTCTATGTTTATCCTAGAAGCAAGAGAAATAACTACTTGCATAAAAGGAAATGTAAATAATAATATAAAGGTAAAGTGTCCCAGCTCCTTGTCTTTTGAATTCTGACCCTTAAAACTGGGGCATTCACCTCTGCCATAAATGTGCCAGGAAGCTACTTTAGAATAGAGATATCAGTTTGCTTTTCTTCAAATACTCTCTTCTCTATGCAATTAAAAATATGAGATGGACTAATATTCTTGGGAAAAAAAAATTTCCCTCAAAACATGAATACTTCTTAGAGGTTTTGACATAGGCCATCTGTTTCTTCATTCTCAACCACTGGAAGCATGGATGTGCCATAAAACCCCTGTCCATTTCAACTATTTTATACTATCACCTAGAGCTACTATAAAATCTAAGACCTCCCACTCCCACCAATAAAGCAAGGTGAAAAAGAGGGAAGGTCAATTGGGAGAACAACAAATTAAAAATGAACAATTTTGTTCATTTCTAATGAACAGTTACAATAATTTCAAGGCTAGTATTGTAAGACAGTAAGCACTGTAGAAAGTTACCCACAAAATAATCCACAAGCAATCTTCCTACGGGGCTCAGGACTCCGCAACAGGCAACAGTTTCTGAGCATGTCTTGAAAGAAATGTAGTCAGCTCAGGTGTCAATCAACGTGAAAGACAGTCACTAAAATAGAGGTCTTATAAGAACAGGAAAATACATAAATCCATTCGGGAGGTTTAATCATCACAAAACCAACACATTTCTTGAATTTTACAGATGTGTTTCTACCACCTTTGGTTGTCTTTGTTTCTTCTTAAAGAAACCTGGCTACAGATTTGTGTGCTACTCATTTATGTTGTTGTCTTAACTTTGTGTTTGAAAATCAAGGGAAATACTTCAGGAAATGCACTTCTTAGTCAAAACCTTAAGAAACAGTATACAATATCCTATTGCAGTAGAGTACTGTCAATCCTACAGACCTTACAAACTCAAGAAGTGATTTACATCTCTTGTGAACCTAGCGAGAACATTATTCTCAAAGGAAAACACACGCACACAGTATATGTCACTCCCAAGCTTTTTCTACTTCAATTGTCTTAAAACTACAGGCTATTTGCTCAGGGCTACATTATTTCTTATATCCATATGCTAAAACTTTAATACTTATATCCCCTCTTTGACACTGGGACAGTGACAGAGTCACTAAAATGATGATTTAACATCATGGGTTCCAAGAATCTTAAGACAAAAGTTTTACTATTTTGCTTTCACCAGCTTGACATTTTCCCACAGCATGTTGTAAAAATGCAAGGAACCCATAAAACAATATGAAAGAAAATACTGTAGTTTCCGTTTTCCTAAGAAACTTAGGCATCAAATTCGTATTAGTCAGTCTCAAGAGCATAAATGTGGGAAGTTGAGGTGGGGGTGGAGGCGCCAATCCTCTAACACCACATGGGCAGAAGAAACTTACTAAAGAAACTTGAGAAACAACATAATAGCCACACTATTCAAACTGTTCCAAGTGGCACAGGAGAATCACTTGCCCCGTACCTGGTGTTCAGTCTGCTTGAAGAATCACTCCAGAACATACAATACTGACTCTCTTTTTCCCAAGCCCACCACACTCTAGTTCAAGTTTGGGGCTGGCACTAAATGCTTACCACATGGCACTGGTCAGGCCAGAATCTCCAATACACAGATGAATTGTCTCTCAGGTGACTTTAAAGGGTGGGATTGATCACATGATTCACCTGCAAGTTTCATTTAACTTTGAGTACTGCCTAGAACCCTGATTTTTTAAAAATCTCATTATAAGTATTAATAATAACATATATCTGTGATGCCTTCATATAATTATTTTAATAAATATTAATTCAGCTTTGCCTTCCATCAAATAAATAGCATTATTCCCACTTACTGATAAGTCAGGAGACAGGAAAAGGGAATGCCTGCTGAAAGTATTATAGCACCAGATAAAACATAACTCTTCTTTAGTTTTTAACAGGCACTAGGAAATATCAACAAAAGAGATCCTTGACGTTTTTTTAAGTAAAAAATGCTTGTCCATCTTTTCCTAACTGAAACTCATCCATGATTACCACTCTTAACATCTTCAGCTTAAACCCATTTTTCCTGCAACAATGGTATCATTATCCTTCTGTAATATCTATATCTTTACACTACAAGGTACAAGAAAGAATATTAAAGATGCTGCTGAACAGATTTATATAAATCTAGCAGCTTTCTTGAATTAGTCATTGGAAGGTGGTTAGTATTATATGGTAAAATGTTTATTTTTGATAAAGAGGCACAGCTAACATAGGCACTTACTTTAAAATAAGACTTTTTTAAAACCAGGCAAGACCCATATTCAATCAGATTCTGATGGTCCAATGAAGTTCTTAAAACTACTTTCTGTGTTGAAGCAAAATGTAGAGATTGATGAAACTCTATAGAAAAGGTTTGGTGTTTCATTTTAAAAATGTAAGATATATGAAATTCATGAATGTTATTATCTATAGAGACATATGTATGTCAACAGACACTTTCCCAGACCCGTAAAGCTCACCTTCTACTTCTTCTTCATCACACACGTGCTTGAGGAAGGAAGCCCCTCTGTCCAGGACAGCTTCATCCTCCATCCTATAGTAATAAAAAAGAAAAAAAGAATGCTCAGACTTCTCCTGGAGCGAGCCACTTGGAGCAGCCCAGCTTCTGGGCAGGTTAACCTGCAAGCTGTTGTTCATGTTAGCAGGGCAGAGTCACTCTTCTTCTGGTGTCTGCTACTGCTTCACGCAGCTCCTCTCATCTGGTGCTCGAGAATATGCCGGTCCCACATAGCTTCAGTTCTAACCTTGAGAGGGCACCCACATAGACAGGTAAGAGAAAATAATCCCAATCCTGTAGGCAGGATGTTGGGGGCTCTCTCCTTGAGGTTTTTAAATTTTTTTTAAAAAAGGATGAAAGCAAAAAAAAAAATACCAAGAGAGGAAGTTTGGTGTGTCTGGAGTGCTCGTGATGATCGTTTGTGGAAATCCAGCTTCAGTGCTTAGCTCTTTAAACACCCACTGCATAAAATGTATACCCTCACACACACACACATGCACACCCACCCACACGCAGAGAGCGACAGGGAGTTAGGCTAGTGCACAGTGGGAGCCTAGCTTCCAGCCAGCCTCTTAATACCAGCACAGCCCAGTATTCTCTGTTGAGTGGCAAGCTTTGAGTCACATGTTGGCCTTACGGAAATCTGACATCTGAGGATTATCCAGCAACCCGGCTTCGGCAATACACACAGATACATGCCACCCATTCATTCATTTACCACATTCTTATCACACATCTTTCTCTATGTATATCTGCCCTGTTAACTCTTCCCTGAAGGGCACAAAGTTCTTCATTTTGTAACCACATTATGCTGTCCTCCTGTCTCCTTACATAATAGGATCTACTCTGCAATTTCATATGCTAAATAAGACCTCAGAATCCATCCAAGGAATGACAGCGTTTTTAGGGCCTCCCGATGCCAAACATGCTTCTAGTTTATAGAATGAGTTAAGGTTTATTTCTATACTCTGCAGCTCCTTTTCATTGCATTAACTTTGATATACAGAATTCCATGAGCTCTATTTATAGTGAAAGCAGAAAGAAATCCTGAATTGCTCAAATGCTGCTTGTGTAGTACCAGTCTAGAAACAAAGAACTTTCTCTGGGGACAGCTGCTCTATGTCATACCGTACATGAGCCCTGCCAGAGAACCAAATGTTCATTCTGTATTCTATTCGTCCAATTATATGCTCAGGCATTGAATATTGTAGGTCTGTTTTCCATATTGTCTGTATAACTTATTCTTGTGCTTCAGATATTTGTTATAATCTACGCGGATGTGCATTGAATTCATATTTTTGTCCTTACTATTTTAGAAGCATATCCATCTCATGAAGCAACCATCATAACATAAAGAGTCAGGAATTTGGTATCAGGTAGTCCCCGGTTTAAGAAATCTAGCTCATCACTTAATAGGTGTGCTACCTGGAGCAAAGTTTTTAGCTTTTTTGAGCCTCAGTTTCTCCATCTATAAAACTGGGGTAATAATATAAACCTTGCATTGATTCAACACAATAATATCAACCTTGCATTGAAGGCTTTGAGAGTCGAATTAGGTAACACACGTAAAAGCACACAATGCAGAACTTAGCACATACTACATGTTTAAATACTGTAAATTTCCTTCCTTTCTGTTTCCTTCCTTTTCACCCTGGCAATCTGCACATCATTTTCCTTCTCTATACTCAAACTAAAAATAATAATCTGAATGCAAGCAGGATATGGGTTGGCCATCAAGATTTTAGTGGAAAAGAAAATTCCTTGAAGATTTGAGGCCGGGCATGATCATGGCTCACACCTGTAATCCCGGCACCTGTAATCCCTTGGGAGGCCAAGGGAGGCAGATCACTTGAGGTCAGGAGTTAGAGACCAACCTGGCTAACATGGTGAAACCCCGTCCCCACTAAAAATACAAAAATTAGCCGGGCACAGTGGCACACGCCTGTAATCCCAGCTACTCAGGAGACTGAGGCAGGAGAATAACTTGAACCCAGGAAGCAGAGGTTGCAGTGAGCCGAGATCGCGCTACTGCACTCCAGCCTGGGCAAAAGAGTGAGACTCCATCTCAAAAAAAAAAAAAAAAAAAAGACTTAAGAAGTCAAGTCATTTACCAACTTCTCTAAGCCTCTGGTTCCCATGAAAATTAAATGATATAGTATATTCACTGATTCAGCAAATATTTATTTAGTGACTGCTATGTTCCTCATACTCTTCAGAGAGAGGGAAACATATCTGTGAATCAGAGAGACAAAGTTCTCAAGCAATTAATAGTGAACAGATGAACAAAGTAATCTCAGATAGCATTAAGTACTTTGTGGAAAATAAAATGAGGCAGGGACTGCTTGGCATAGGGTGGTTCACATGAGGCTTCTGGATGACAACTGAGCAGAGACAAAAATGACAGGAAGGAATCAGTACTGTGAATATTTGCAGGTGATCTGTTCCAAGCAAAGGGAACAGCAAGTGCAAATGCTCTAAGGTGAAGACAAGTTTAGGATGTTCCAGGAACAGAAACAAAGTTAGTACAGCTGGACAGGGCCTGAAGGTCAACTTTAGGAGATGATACTGATTGGGGCCACAAAACCAGGGTAAGGAGTCAGAATTTTAGGTGTTGTGGGAGCCACTGAAGAGTTTTAAAATGGAGAGTGACTTGACTGTTTTTCATTTTTAAAAGATCACCCTGAAGATGGACAGTAAGGGGACAAGAGAAATTAAGAAATCATCGCAGGAGCCAGGGGAAGGCTATGGGAAAAACAAGTTATTGGGGAACAAATCAAGAGTTCTATTTAGCCACTTTAAGAATAAGATGCTTATTACACATGAAAAAGGAGCCATCGGGCATACAAGTAGATGTCTGAGTCTGGAGCTCAGAGGCTCAGGATTAGAGATAAAAATTAGGAAATCAATGAATAAAGCTGGTACCTGAAGCTATTACTAGATGAGATCATCCAGGAAGAAAATGTAAAAATCAAGGAGTGGACCCAAGACCAAGTGCTGAGGCATGCCAACATTTACCAGCAGAGCAGAGGAACAAAAACAGTCAATGAGGTAAGAGGAAATCCAGGCAAGAGTGATGTCAAGGAAGTGACCAAAGGAGGAGAGCACTGCTACCGAGGGGCTGAGAAAGATGGAAAGAGAGGTGTAAAAAGCACTTTAGTCATGATCACCAGTATCTTCTGATTGCCAAATACAATTTTGACATACACACACAGTAGCAGACACAGAGGAGGCATTCAATAGTTCTCTTTTCTCTTTCCTGCATTCATTCATTCAGTCAATATTTACTGGATACTACTACTATGCTCCAGGCACAAGCCAAGGCACTAGAGTTACAGTGAGCAAGACAAACAAGGTGCCTAATGCAATCACATCCACCTTCTCAAAGATTACCCTTAGCAATCCAGGCAAGTAAGTTCAAAAGGCAAGAACCCATCCATTATACCTTTGTAGACACAGATAAGGATGACAGTTTAATGAGGAAATTTTCTTAAAAGACCTCAGAAGCACAACAAAATCCTGAAGCCCTGTGCTACTGCACGTACATTAATAGTGCCAGCTCCCCTTTAGAAAACAGAGTGGTTTAGCTCACATTAACCCTTTCCAGTCCTATCAGAACTAACCCTTTCCAGCCTATAGAGTCCAACACAATCTCATGTGGAACATCATTTCTGCACCTCAGTATAAATCAAACTGATCCTAAAGTCTTTTGTTGTCTTTTTTCAAATTTCTTAACTAAAATGTTTAGCCTTTGTGCCTAAGCCATTCCCAGAATTGCATGCAACAACCAAAGAAGTAAAAGAAGAAAAGCTGACACAGTTGCTCAGCCTGCTTTGAGTGGGAGGACTGCTTGAGGCCAGGAGTTCCAGACCAGTCTGGGCAACATAGCAAGACCTATCTCTGAAATTTTTTTTTCAAATTAGCTAGGTGCAGTGTTGTGCACCTGTAGTCCCAGCTACTTGGGAGACTGAGGTGGGAGGACTGCTTGAGCCCAGAAGTTCAAGGCTTCAGTGAGCTATGAGTAGGGCACTGCATTCCATCCTGGGTAACACAGTGAATTCCCATCTCTAAAAGAAAAAAGAGAAACAGAAAGAAAGAAAATGAAAAGCAGCAACAACTGGAGGGGATAATAGAATAGTTCAGAAAAACCCTCTTCCTAGGCTAAGAAAACCATCCAGCCTAACTGAGGCACTGTCACTATGTTCCATCTGAGTTAGAGAGTGAGAATAATGATTGGTGCATTCCTTGGCTCTTTGATGCATATTTCACATTCCCTCCAAGACTATACATAGCAAGTAATTAGAAACTTCGTTCTTTCTGACAGACAATGCAGAGCATCTCAAAGCAGCCTCTTCCCTGCAGGAAGAAAAAAGGCATGAGTGAAGCAAACGGAAAATATAAAACCTGCACACCCACAGTGGCCTTTCCCCACAGCCGCCCTCAGTCCTCCTTAGAAGTAAGTCCAGCCTGGTGCACCTAGGCTTCTGCACAAAATACAGGAATTCAGCACATTTTCTTCATCTTTACACTACAAATGTCAATTATTTGGGCTTGTGTCCCTCCTCACCGCAAATCCTCTCAGCAGTTGCTTGCTATTATTAGTAAGACAGAGATATCTTTTAAAATAACCATCTGACCCAACTAGTTCCTCCTTCTATCAATAGGAAGAAATTAACTTATCCAGTCCTTAATCAGGCCCTCAAACCCATTCTTAAAAGTTCCTTTCACACACCCTGCATTCGCTGAAAACAAAGAAGGGAAGAGCATGCTTCTAAAAAGCTCCCGGGTTGCTCACATCACCAGCATGAGGCAAAGTTCAGAATAGATTTGGAAGCTTCTCACCAGCATCACGGGGATAAGGGTCACACCAGTCAGTATAAAATCCACTCAGGGCCAATAATGCCTTCCCTCAGCCAGGCCTCTGACTGTACAAGTTATACCCTTTCTACGGAAGTCCACACCCAAAGCAAGGTTTTTCTTATTCTCCGTTATTCTGGGACACCAAAATGATTTAACTGTAACACATGTCAAATCTACTGCCAAATGGACCGGCTTTCACCAGCCGGTCCTAATCACTGAGCAGGCTCGTAAGGGTGACTTAAGCCCAGCATGAGAAACATTTGTGCAAAACTGTCAGCCATTGGGTCTTGAGCACCCATCTACATTCCACCCCTCTAAGTTCCCACCCCCAGAGCCCATGCCAACTGCCAACGTGCTCACCAGCTAGTCCACACAGCGCAAGCAGCTGCCACTCAGCCAGTCAGCACGTGGCAGACCGCCAGCACACAAGTTTCAGAATGCAAGCCTGCCCCGTCACAGTGCTGCTAAAGGTTGAAGGTCTTCGAGTGTGCTAGCCTTTAGATTCGCCTCACTTGCCCTCCCACCTCCCTTCTCCCATCCCTCCTCTGTTACGCCTCCCGCTGTAGCATTTCACTTGTCTCTATAGTAACAGCATCTGGTTTCAGGGTTAAAACTTTATACAGCACATTTCTCCTCCTAGCCTAAGCTTTTGCCAAAGGATGCAGCAGCAAAAAGCCTGCTGCTTTACCGTGGAGCCACCTGTTTCCCTGCCACCCCAGGATTGCAGCTACTTTGTAAACTGTAGGATGAAAGCGACTGCAGTACTGAGCCCAGGGAAGGCGAAACAGAGCCTCCAACCTTGGCACACTAGCTGGTGTGTAGAGGATCCACTCCGGGGCTTGTATACCCAATCCCAGAGCTAGCCCGCTCTCTTCCACAGCCCGCTCTGCACTTAACGATGCTGCACATGGATCAAGTTCATAGCAGGGCTTTTTGATTGCATCCCAAAAAGCACCGGGGTTGGCACCCTAGAGAGCAGCAGGGCACCAGTGTTTAACATGCCCATACCAGAGTTTCATATCACTGTCTCTCTCCATGCATACAGCATAAAGTTTATTAGCTAATCTTGTATTTCAACTCATCCCACTTTATCCTCACCAGCTTGGTCTGTTTACAACATCCGGTGAACCCCATAATCTCTCACTTCACACAGCTTTCCCATGCATAGCCAATGTTTAAACAGTTCTTTACACACATGCCCACACACACACCAAAGTGACGCACACAGGGGAGGGACAAACGCTAGCAAGTGAAGAGTTTTATTATTAGCCATTTTTGCCATGAAAACTAAGTGTATACAAAGGCCTTTACTTGAGGACTGCAGTCTCAGAGTTCAAAAGCAGGCTGTCCCTGTTACTTGGCTAATCTTGGATCAGATGAAAGATAAAAATCAGCATTTCACAGGTCTTTTTCAGGAGCTATACAGATTTTATAACAATCAGTACCGACATCTACAATTATACACTCATACACGCATTTCTGAGTTCTATTCCCTATTCAAATCATGTTTAAGAAGTGGGGGACTATTTCCATTATAAACCATTTGCAAACGTGATTTTTTTTGGTCATGGTTCTAAACTTCACAGCATTTTATTCGTGCTTTTGTTGCTTTGTAAAATCTGCCATGCACATTTTCAACATACACATGATGAACAAGACACAATTCTCTAAGCCACAGGCGACAGGGAAGAGTAATCTCAGTGGCTGCAAAGTGCACTGCCATCTTTTGGCAACATGTGTTCACTACAGGGAACCGAAGGGCAAGAAAAAGCTGCAACCATTCCCTTTAAAACTTCACAGGGGCTCTAAGAAGGGCTTTCATTCCCACAGGAAGTAAGACAGAACACAGTTGCTGACTTAACTGTGCAGACAGCTGGAGCTCTGGACATCCACACTGGGGGAAAGGGACATCGGTGCAGCAAAACTCACAAGCATGACTGATGGCAGTGATGACTCCCAGAGACCAGCCGGCAACAAAGCGAAGTAAATCTCCTTCCCAGAGCTCAGGAACACCCTAATCAGCCTGGAAATTTACACGGGCCCAGGGCCAGAGGGAAATAGGTGAGAGCCCCACACAAAATCAGACTGAGAACTGGATAAAAGGTGAAAATGCAATCCAGAGCAGGATCACGCCAAATCCAATTCTGGATTTATGAACTGTATTAAAAGTTCATTTGTACTCCTGGGCACTTATCCTAGAGAAATAAAAACTTACGTTAGCCCAAAAACCTGTACATGAATGTTTACAGCAGCTTTAAGTATAGTAGAAAACTCCAGAATTAATCCACATCTGTCAACAGGAGAGTGGTTAAACTATGGTACATCCATACCATGGAATACTGATTAGCAAGAAACATGAACAAACTATTGATATACATGACAAATTGAATGAATCTCCAGGGGGTTATGCTGAGTGAGAAAAGCTCATCCCAAAAGGTTACAAACTATATTATACAATGTATATGGAGTGGCAAAATTTTAGAAATGAAGGACAGATTTAGAAGGACAGATTCATGTTTGCCAGGGGTTGAAGATGGAGGTATTTGTTGTTAACAAGGGCAACACGAGGGACCCCTGTGGTTGGCTCTATTCAGTATCTTATCTGTGGATCAACACAGGTGATAAAATTGTATAGAACTTAATACAGACAGAGAAGAGAGAGAGAAATTCGTACACGTAAAACAGGAAATGTGAATAAAGTTTGGAGAATTGTATCACTGCCAATAACCTGGTTATGATATTATACTACGGTTGTGTAAAATGTTAACCTTGGGAAAAACTGGCAAACTGGAGCTTTTCTGCACCAGTAACCTCTCTGTATAATTTCTCAAATATGCATTTGAATCTACAATTATCTCAATAAAATTTTCAATTTAAAAAAGCTCATTTGTAACTCTGTTTTTTAATTTCCCCTAGAAGCACTATTCTACACGGTGGTCAGGTCCACCAACACAGATGCAGAATCAGGCAAAAATGAATACAAAATCCCAGATGCACACTTTGCTAAGTGCGTAAGCTTAGAAAGTTAACTAACCTCTCTCACTTCAGTGTCTTTTAAAATGGGCTTATACCACTTCAGAAGTTAGTTTAGGGAATTAAATAATTTCCTAAATAAATCCAACCAGTTTTAGTTAAATCAAATATAAAGTTCATAGGGCCCAGAGAATAGAGTATTAATACTCCTAATCAGACCCAGAGGTCATGATTCTGTCTCATGAGCAAATGCATGGGATTTTTGACTGGGGAGACTACAGATAAACTGTCCCTCAAACTACTAGGATCAAACTCTCCCTTTCTATCTTCTCCATGCTAGGGCTAGGTCTCCTAAACTCTGTTGTCAGATTGTTGATTGATTTCTGAAAGGCTGGAGCAGGCTCAGCAACAAAGGACAAGAAAGTAACTGACAGGAGGATGGAAACAGAGACTCTGGGGTGAGAAAAGGCTCGGAGGCCAGGGGAGGTGACCGATGAAGAGAGAAAGTGCTTGTGGGGAGGGTACGAAGTGCTGAAAGGAGGACTTCGTTCATGACTCCCCAGGACATTCCCTGACTTAGCCTGCACTCACACTCACATGCTCCTTAATATTTTTAATGGACTATCTCATGTGCTTCCACAAAGACCCTGTGCTGCTTCTGACCAGAGTTCCGTTGTAGAACAGAGTAGTCTCCTTCCTATGTCAGAAACAAAGTACTTTGTCCTTCCAACATGTTCTCAGAGGTTTTACTGTTACGGACAGGAAAAAGAAGCTCCCTTCTAAACTCTTTTAGCTTTCAATCACCCTTCTTCAAGGCTTCTTGTGTGAAAATCACAAAGGTCCTAAGACAGGAATCAGGCCAGATGAAATGGCTGGGCCCCTCCATATGAGACACCAGCACAGAGGACGGCGACCGGCACGTTCGTCCTCTGTCCCCTCCTCCACACCACCATCAGCTCTTCAACCAAGAGCCAGACCCAAACCAGCAGCAGAGTAAGGAAAGAAGAGCAAAGGGAGGAAGGGATGATACCCCACAGGGCAATCACGGGAAAGGGAATATCTATAGCTGAAAACCCACCCTGCAAGGCAGCTTTTAGTCAAGGGATGCCCCAACATGCTCAGGTTTGACATGAGTGTAGGATGGCTGGATTCTCATCTGCCTTCTCACCAGTGCTTTTTCACTGGCCTCCCTGGATCTGAACTCATTCCCCTCCTATGCATCCATTTATAAAACGCACTTTGGTATCTCTCCTTTTAAAGAGCCTTCAGTGGTTCTTCATTACATGGAAGAGAAATCCAACTTGCTTAACATGAAACGTAAGCTCAGGTCCTAGATCCCCACGCCACACACCCTGAACCATCCGCCACACCTTCGTGTACATGCTATTTCCTCTAATTAAAATATCATCTTAGTTAACCCATTCTTCAAAACCCAACTTAAGATTCAACCTCTCCAGAAGCCTCTCTGCATTCTCAGACATACCCTTCCCTGAGCAGAGCTATGCTCCTTCCTCTGTTCTCCACTGACGTCCTGAATGTGCCTGCTTCCCACATAGCACGTTACAATGCATTGTTATTATAACTTATCATCACTCAACTGTACTTGAGCATGTCATGGCTCTTGTCCCCACCATATTATGAGCTCTTTCAGAGCAAATATTGTCTTTCTAAAGTTTTTCTACCTCTAGTGTCAAGCATAGTCACTATACAGAGTTAGTAGACTACGTGTAGCGTAACTATGTGTGGTGACTATGAATCAATCAATCAATCAATTGATTCACTGACTATGAATCAATCGATTAATCAGTCAATCAACCAGTTAGAAATAGGCACAGTGAAGGCACATACATGTTTGGTATTAAGTGGATCTCTAAGTCTAAAGGCCCTGAATGTGTATTTCAAACAACATAAACCCCATAAACAAGCAAATTTCCAATTATTTAGCCTATTATTCAACTGAAGAAACAGTGATGTGTTCCAAAGAAAGGGGGGAAAATGGCTATGCTATACTCCCTGAAGAGTGTTATGTTTATGGTTGAATTAAGGGATTTTTCAAGGATATTTTTAACTATATAATTTTCTCTTTATAGACCAACATTAGAACTTAACCCTCCACACAGACTATACCAATACTCTCACATGTGGAGGCCAAATTAAATTCAAATGGGAATTTCCCTTGTCTGCTAAAAAAAAAAAAAAAAAAAAAAAATTAAGAGGTACCTGGACCTGCCACATATTTGGTTCTAAATAAAAATTTGTTTCATGAACAGAAGAATGAATGAACTTAAAAATAAATCACACCATACACTACTTTAAATACCCAGAAGCAAAGCCTGATACAGTGGCATACGCCTAAAATCCCAGCTCCTAGGAAGGTTGAGGTGGGAAGACTGCTTGAGCCCAGGAGCTTTGAGGCTGCAGTGCATCACAATCATGCCTGTGAATATCCACTGCACTCCAGTTCGGCAATATAGCGAGATCTATTTCTAAAAAAACTAATAAATGCCCAGAAGCAGCATGAAAGTTATAAGAAAGTTCAGTTTTGCTCATCAGGCCTGCAACTGAACAAATAAAACTCTGCAATGTGTTTAGGTAAATCTATAAAGAAGCTAGATGGCAGTTACCTGCAAATAAAACTGGGATTCAAAATGTCAATATAAACCTTAAGCTCTAGAAATTTTAGCTTAAGTTTACATTTATACACAGTCAATGATAAATTATTTGTAGTAATTAGTATGGCGATAGCATGGATAACTAAAATCCTCAGTTAATTCATATTCATTGTAGTCTGTGACTTTTGCACATTTACTGTGGATTTCACAGTGATCTCAGATCAGATGCAGATTGGCAGGCAGATGGGGACTCAAGAGCAGGAGTTTTTTCCAGGACACAGGGCTGGGAGTCAGCTCCATGGCACCTGATCAGGTACAGTCCCTGACCTACCCACCTCTGACACACAGAACTGACACTGGAGAAGATGCCTTCTGAAATGGGTTTAGGCAAACCTTCCTACCTCTACCCAACGTGGCAACCACAGTGTTCACATCTCCCATCCTGAACTACCACTTGGCTGGCAGGGATGAGGCTCCTGAAATTTTATTAAGTTCTTGCTACATGTCAGTCAGTGTGCTAAGCAACATACATGCATAATTTCCTTCTGGATGCCATCTTATTTTATCTGACTCAGTAACAGGGCAGAACTGAAGGTTCTAGCTAAAGGATGTCAATACCTATTACAATGTAGGAACTGAGATTAGGGACTTTCATTATCTATTAATTTTTTTTTTTTTTTTAAACAGAGTCTTGCTCTATTGCTCAGGCTGGAGTGCAGTGGTTCAATCTCAGCTCACTGCAACCTCCACCTCCCGGGTTCAAGCGATTCTCCTGCCTCAGCCTCCCAAGTAGCTGGGATTATAGGCACGCACCACCACGCTCAGCTAACTTTTGCATTTTTAGTAGAGATGGGGTTTCACCATGTTGGCCAGGCTGGTCTCCAACTCCTGACCTCAGGTGATCCACCCACCTAGGCCTCCCAAAGTGCTGGGGTTACAGGGGTGAGCCATCGCACCCGGCCCATTATCTATTAATTTTTTAAGTCACATTTTAAATACGTACTGCTTGCCAACTACTAAGCTGAATACTTTGTGATGATGATTTGATTCAATCTTCATACCAATGCCATGAGATAGGGACTCTTCACACACCCACTTTAAAGTTCTAATTTTGAAGATAAATAATTTGCCCAAAATCACACAGTACATATGATGAGAAGACCAGGCATGCAGACTAACTTAGCAGTCCACAATTTTAACGACTCTACTATACTCTTTCATAATTAACTAATCAATGCCCACCAAGGATTATCTTCAAGAACATTTTTCATAATGCTGAACTTACATATATTCCTTCTCATAATTTCAAATTACATCACTTACCTCTTTCTCCACTTCAGTGTGCCTACTGGCCAAATATTAGAGCATCCTGTAACAATCCCCCCCAAATTAATATCTTTATTTTTATTTAGCAAACACTTAGGTAGTGCTTACTATGTCCTAGTTACTATTGTAATTGCTTTACAGATATTATTAACTCATTTAATACAACAATCCAATGAGGTTTGCACTGTTTTTATCACCATCATCTCTGAAACACAGACAGATTAAGTCACATGCCCAAAAAAATCACATGGCTATAACTGTTGATGTCAGGATTCAAACCCAGGAGGACTGGCTCCAAAATCTGTTCTCTTACCCACTCAATGTCAAGCTGCCTCTTTTTAGCCAGTTTGACTGATCTGTTAAAACTCTCCAAATATCTCAGGGAGTCTTGAACCCTGGCAGTTGAGGAACAAGAGCAGGAGGAGGAAGTCAGGACCGAGACCTACAGTGGGTCAGTGTTCGCAGGACTAGGTTGTGGATGAGATGGGGCTGTGAGGATTCAGGCTCTTGGGAAGGGACTGAGAGGATCAGGCTCAGAGAAGTGGCTGTGGGGACCCGGGCTCCAGACAGGACTTAGGGAACAGGGATGGATTGGAGTTCTCCAGTATCTGAGGGAAGTCGGTCTGGGAGGAATAGGATTGTGAGGACCCGCACTCCTAAGAGGAGAGGACTGGAAAGGAATGAGGTATGAAGACATGGGCTCCGGAGAGGTAAAAGTCAAGCAGTGAGGACCCAGGCTCCTAAGTGGCAGAAGAGGGACAGTGAAGACCCGGGCTCCTAAGGATTCAGAAATGGGACCACGAAGACTCAGGTTCCTGAGGGGCAGAAGCAGACTGAGAAAACCTGAGTTTTGGAAGGGAACAGAAGCGGGCAGTGAAGACGGACTTCTGTGGGAAAATGGATCTGGGCTTTGAGAATCCAAGTTCCTGAGTCTCGGAACAGGGCTGTGAAGACCCGAGCTCCTAAAAGCGTTGGATCTAAGGGACCATGGATGTGAGATCACCCTACCAAGGAAAGGGAAAGGGCAGCCTACTTGGCTTTGGGCCGGCTTTTCTTGTGTCGGATACTCAATCTAGGAGGCCCACATGCAAGCATCTTCATTTTCTGCTTTATTCTTGGGAATCAGATGTAAAGTTAAAAATAGTTTGACTCAGTTATATACTTGATAAGTTCTTTAAATCCCATTCTACTCAACCCTGATTGAGCACAGAGCTCAGCATCTCAAATAAAAGAATGTCAGTGCAAAACAAAAACAAAAATAAAAACTCTAGGAACCTGGGATCACAAATATTAGACAGACCCTTAGTGAAAGAGTAGAAACACTCAATAATTAAAGAGTATACAGACCCTTGACATTCATGAACATCCCCTCCCCAGGCCCATTTTGCAAATTCCCCAATTCATAAGTACCACACAGCATCTATTTTCCATTTGCCAGCTCGGTCTGGGCTCACCACTTGGCCACATGTTTCTCCACCAAAGCACAAACCCACTACATGGTATAACCTTCTAGGGCTGCTAGCAAATAGTTGAAATCACAGTTGTTAAATTCACACATGCCAAGGAACTACTGTATCAAAAGCCAGAAGAGTGCATCACTCACCACGTGGGCTGTACTACTAAGCAGAAAAACAACTTTTATCTCATAAACTTTATGAGCACAGTTCACTATTACAAGAACATTGAAGACATTTCTCTAGTCTGTGTTCCCTTATTAAAATGTCTCTTTCCACAATGCTGTTCAAAGTTTATCCTTCGTTTTCCCCAAGAAATCTCTCTGTGTACACTTGTGATCTAATTTTCCAAAGTTTAACTCATTTACTCATTCATTTATTCAATTTATTGAGTGTCTGCTATGACCAGGCATTATTCTAGGCACTAAGGATAAATCCATGGTGGGAAATAGACAATACACAAACTTTCAAAATCAACTGCACAATGTGTTAAAAGTTGATACTGCAATGGAAAAATGTAAGCAAGGAAGAGATTTAGGGAATGCTGGTTAAACTGGAGAGTAGCGCAGTTTTAAATAGGTAGTTAAGAAAGGCCTCAACGAGTGATAGTTGAGCAAAGATTGAAAAGGATAAGATAGTGAGACTTGCAGTTATGTTGAGAGAACAGCAAATGCAAAGGCCTTGAGGCAGGAAATAGCCTGGAAGATTACTGGAATATCAAGGAGGCCAGTAGCTGGTGCAGAGTAAGCCAGGAGGGCTGGAGATAAAATCAGAGAGATGAAGGTAAAGGAGAGGCAGGCTGCTTTGGGTTTGGGAGGCTACTGTATGAAGGGCTTTGGTGTTTACTCTGAACAACTAGAAAGCCACTGGAGGGTCTAAGCAATAGAGTGATACTTCCTCAAGTTTATAGTCTTTACCTAAGTCTTTTTCATTAGATAAACGTTTCCATTAAGGTACTTCCTGAAACCTACTCAGAAGGTCTTTCTGGGGCCACAGCTAGTGTAGCACAGAGGTTACAGGCGGGGTCTGCTGGGTCAGAATCCTACATCACCATGTCAGAACTTGACCCAATGCTCTGCAGATCCAAAAGTGAATTGACACACCTTAGGAGACTTCATCCCAAGGGTTCAGAGCCTTGACATTGACTTCTGCCTTGTGAAGGTGCTGAGCATTGTTTCAGTGCTCATGGCAAAGGCCAATCTGCATTAACTTGTTAATATAATCTTTATCAACTTCTGCCAAACTAGCTCCAAAGTTCATGACTCAAGTTGTTGCCACTTGAATCCTCGCCTACCTAAATCTGCCCCAGGGATGGCAACACGTAGTGTTAGAATATGCCAAAGCAGATGATTAATATGTGGATATCATGAGAATAGCATACAGCTTATTGTTGGTGTTTTTTTTTAACACCCATAATTCAAATTGACACTTTAAATAATAAAGGAATACATTTAAAGTTGTTTTAAACTATGAGTTTTCTGATTCCACGGTTACACCGACTGCACTTTGGGGGAAAACGCCCTGAGCTTGGCATCCTTTGCCATAGAACGACATCCCATGTTTGGTTCTAGCCGCTTATGTGTACAGAGAGGAGTGGTCCACATTGTGGAAGGATGTTACATCCCAATTTAAAAACAGTCCCCTTCATAGTGGAAAGCAGTAAGGTGATCCTCAAAGAGTTAAAAGCAGAACTATCTACCATTCAACCCAGCAATCCCATTACTGGGTATATACCCAGAGGAATATAAATCATTCTACCATAAAGACACATGCACATGAATGTTCACTGCAGCACTATTCACAATATCAAAGACATGGAATCAACCTAAATGCCCATTAATGACAGACTGGATAAAGAAAATGTGGTACCAATATACCATGGAATGCTATGCAGCCATTAAAAAGAACAAGATCATGTCTTTTGCAGGAACACAGATGCAGCTGGAGGCTATTATCCTCAGCAAATTAACGCAGGAACAGAAAAACAAATACTGCATGTTCTCACTTTTAAGTGGGAGCTAAATGATAAGAACTTACAAACATAAAGAAGGAAACAACAAACACTGGGGTCTACTTTAGCGGGGAGGGTGGAAGGAGGGAGAGGAACAGAAAAGATAACTATTGGGTCAAGGGCTTAATACATGGGTGATGAAATAATACGTGCAACAAACTCCCACGACATGCGTTTACCTATGTAACAAACCTTCACATGTACCCCCAAACCTAAAATAAAAGTTAAAAACACGAAAAAATAAAATAAAAACGTTCTCCTTAACACAGAGAGAAAAAAGGACACCCATAAGACATAACTATCTAATGTGACACGTGAGTTGAGATACCAATTCAAACAAATCAACCGTCTAAAAAACTATTTTGAGACAAGGAAGCTTGCATGTTAATTGGGTATTAGACGGTACAAAGGAATTATTATTAATTGTATTAGGTACGATAATGGTGGTGAGGTTATATATATTTTTAATATCTTTACAGGCATATGTCAGAGATGTTGCAGGTTCGGTTCCACTCCACCACAATAAAACAAATATCAAAATAAAGCGAGTCACATGAAATATCTGTTTCCTAATGCATATAAAAGTTATTATTATTATTTTTATTTTTTATTTATTTTTTTTTTTTTGAGACAGGGTCTCTGTCGCCCAAGCTGGAATGCAGTGGTGCAATCTCGGCTCACTGCAAGCTCCACCTCCTGGGTGCGTGCCATTCTCCTGCCTCAGCCTTCCGAGTAGCTGGGACTACAGGTGCCCACCACCACGCCCGGCTAATTTTTTGTATTTTTAATAGAGACAGGGTTTCACCGTGTTAGCCAGGATGGTCTCGGTCTCCTGACCTCGTGATCCACCCACCTCGGCCTCCCAAAGTGCTGGGATTCAGGCATGAGCCACCGCGCCCGGCCTTTAAGTTATGTTTATACTACACTGTTGTCTATTGTGTGCAATAGCATTATGTCTAAAAAATGCACATACCTTAATTTCAAAATTCTGTATTGCTAAAAAATGCTAACAACCACCAGAGCTTTCACCAAGTTGTAATCTTTTTGCTGGTGGAAGGTCTGGCCTCAATTCTGATGGACAATAAAGTTTGCCTCATCAATTGATTCTTCCTTTCACAAAGTATTTCTCTGTTGTATGTACTGCTGTTGAATAGCATTTTACCCACAGTAGAACTTTTTCCAAAATTGGAGTCAAACCTCTCAAACTGTGCTGCTACTTTATTGACTAGGTTTACATAATACTCTAAATCCTAATCCCTTGTTGTCATGTCAACAAAGTTCACAGCATCTTCACCAGGAGCAGACTCTATCTCAGGAAATCACTTTCTTTGCTCATCCATGAGAAGTTCCTCATCCATTCAAGTTTGTCATGAGGTTGTAACAATTCAGTCACTTCTTCAGGCTCCACTTCTAATTCCAGTTCTCTTGCTATGTCCATCACCTCTGCAGTTACTTTCTCCACCGAAGTCTTGAACTCTCAAAATCACCCATGAGGATTAGAATCAACTTCCTTCTGTTTCTGTTGATATTTTGGCATCCTCCCATGAATCATAAATGTTTTTAATGGCATCTAGAATGGTAAATCCTTTCCAGAAGGTTTTCGATTTACTTTGCCCAGATCCATCAGAGAAATCACTATTTATGACAGCTATTGCTTTACAAAATGTATTTTTAAATAATAAGACTTTTAAGTCGAAATTACTCCTTGATCCATGAGCTGCAGAATGAAAGTTATTTTAGCATACATAAAAACTACATTCATCTCCTTGAACCTCTTTATCAGAGCTTTTGGGTAACCAGGCACACTATCAATAAGCAGCAAAATTTTGAAAATAGGTCTCAACAGTGAGCTTAAAATATTCAGTAAATCATGCTATAAACAGATGTGCTGTCATCTAGGCTGTGCTGTTCCATTTCCGAGCATAGGCAGAGTAGATTTAGCATAAATCTTAAGGGTTGTTTTCACTTTCTTATTATTGGTGTATTCACTGGAATAGCACTTCTAATTTTCTTCAAGCACTTTTCCTTTGCATTCACAACTTAACTAATGATTGGGACAAGAGGCCTAACTCTTGACCTGTCTTGGCTTTTGAGATGCCTTCCTCGCTAACCTTAATCATTTCTAGCTTTTGACTTAAAGTGAGAGGCGTGCTACTCTTCCTTTCATTTGAATACTTAGAGGCTCTTGTGATGTCTCTGCAGAAAAGTGAGCTTCCCTGTGATCCTAGAAGAATAAAAACTCACCAAAAACTAATACAGTCCCTTGTATTACTAGACATTGATGGGATACAAGGGAAAAGAAGAAGGATGTTCCCAGTGACAGCATATTCCCTTCTTGCCAAACACAGGATACCTATTTTTCCCAAGGAAGTAATATTACATTTGTTGATTAGGTTCCAAGGCCAACTCACAAAGTTCAATTTGCTGAAAATGTGGCCAAATTATAGAAATAATAATAAAATTTAATATAATAAGGGCTTTATATAAATTTTTTAAACTTGACTACTAGTCAATGCAATAGCTGCTATTATTATCATCTCCCTTTTACAGATGATAAAACTGAGATTTAAAGATGCAAGCAAGTTGTCAAGGTCACACAGCTACTAAGTGATACAACCCATATAGATTATTAGTTCACAACACAAAATTACTAACAATATTAGAGTGCTAATAGTACTGTTTTAGGTATATTATGGGTGAAATAGGCTTGTATGGATTTGAGTGGGTCTGGAACACTAAGTATCATTCTAATATTGCTTTCTAGAGTTAAATACATTTTGAGTTTCAAACAACTAAATAATAAATATAAAGTGATGGCATTCCAAAATTAAGTTGGAAGCAGCACATGTATTTGTTTAGAAAGGTCATCAAACAAATGACTAAAATTAGAGCATAAATACCAGTATTACCTCTAATACGTAATCACAAATAAAATTAACCACAACCAGTTGAGACAAACCAACTCTAAAAAGAAATTACATACACATGTTGTCTAAGGTAACTTTTTGCGTTTGCTTTTCTCATTATCTCAAAACTCAGTTATTTGGATAAACACAGACACCTAAAGACCAAAGTAAAACATCACTCACTTCTTAAAGAGCTGTACAGTATTATGACATCTCCTTTCTGGAGATTTGGGACTTGCTTATGAACTATTACCTACTTGGATCACTTTACAAGCCACTTGTAAAAAAGAAATAATTATTCCTTCTTGTAAATATCAGAAGAAAAGTCCTACTGCCAAGAAAAGTCCCATTTCCCATTTTCTTAGGAAAAGTTAAGATCACTTTCCCTACACTCTCCATTTGTTTTAACTTTCACAGTCCCCCCGGCTCACTAGCTTCAGGCAAAGCCAAAAAGGAAGAAAAGCCAAAAGCAGTTCATGTCAGACTGTCACTACCACATTCCAGCCTTGATGAAGACCTCAGAGACTGTTTTGTAAGTCTTCCTGCCTCTGCTTCCAGTTCTATAAAAACCAACAGTCAATCAGGAAATGCCAGCTAAGTACATATGATGCCACTCTTATACCAAATAGAAGTGATGACCAGCTGAGAGTTTCCTATTTCTGTTACAGTCACAGAATCATTTTTGTTTACAATGGTCTTTGAAAAGCAACCATATAATAAGCATCTACAGATAAAAACTACTTGCTAAGCTACATAAATGCCATTTTGTTGTTGGTTTGCTTTTTTGTTTTTTGAGATGGAGTCTCACTTTGTTGCCCAGGCTGGAGTGCAGTGGCATGATCTCAGCTCATGACAACCTCCACCTCCCAGGTTCAAGCAATTGTCCTGTCTCAGCCTCCCAAGTAGCTGGGACTACAGGCACGCGCCACCACCCCTCGGCTAATTTTTTGTATTTTTAGTAGGCTGGTCTTGAACTCCTGACCTCAGGTGATCCGCCCACCTCAGCCTCCCAAAGTGCTGGGATTACAGGCATGAGCCACCACGCCTGGCCCATAAATGTCATTTTGTTAGTACCCAAATCATTTATTGCTCCATTATACTGCTGATTTGCACTGTTTTATCATTAGAGCTGACAGCTCATTCATTAGTAGAAACATATTATTCAGTCTCAGTAAGGATTAAATTGCTTTAAAAAAAAAAAAACTTTAATGTCAAAGCAAATATAAAGTGGTATTTCTTGCTCAATTCTTATTCTCCCAATCTTGTCCCACTCACACAGTTTCTTTAAAACAAAATTAGTAAAGAATTTTTATAAAGTGAATATAATTCAAGTTACCAACTCTCTAAGTCTCAATGTTCTCATCTGAAAAATGGGCTTAGTAATACCCACATTGTTCAGTTGTGGGGAAGCTATGGGATAATGGGATAACGGACACAAAAGCACCCTGCATGGTAGGTACTTAGCATAAAGCGGGTAGACAAGGCACATAGCTAGTATTGTTATGCACCACGTCCTTAATTTCTCCCAGACAGGCCTAAGTTCATAAAGGTCAAATTGCTACCACCTGGCACAAGTTCATGAAGGTCACATTACTAGCAACTGGCGGAGAGAGAATTCAAACCCAGCTCTGTCTGACTATAATGCTCTATGCCACGCTACCTCCTCAGCATGGAGCAGGAGGGATAACCAGATAGTCTTCCAAAGCCTCTTCTAAGCTTATTAGCCCCAAGGTGGAAGCCAAGAATAAAGGATAAGTGGAGCTTTCCTCTTTTGAACCTTATGTAAAGTGCAGGGAATCAAGGAAAGAAATCATCAAGCATGTGCCTCTTGATATATCAGAGGTCAAATTTCTCAACTTGTTGATAATACTCAGAGGACTAACTGGGCACATGGCTGAGGCATGGAAATGGGCCAGCGGGGCATTTTTTAAAAGGTGGACACCCTGGGAAACACAGACCTGTTTGTGTAATGTTTTTGACAAGAATAAAACTTAAAAATGACCCCAAATGCCAATTTTAAAAAATCAGAATAAAAGAAACATTAAAAATAGAAGTGACAGAGGAATGAAAGCAAGAAAAAAATGTATTTCGGTTAACACATCTTTGGTAAGAACTAATTTTCTGAAATGAATGGTTTCTTAAAACAGAAATGATGGCTGGGCGTGGTGGCTCACACCTGTAATCCCAGCAAGTTGGGAGGCCAAGGTGGATGGATCACTTGAGGCCAGGAGTTCAAGACCAGCCCGGCCAACATGGTGAAACCCCATCTCTACTAAAAATACAAAAGTTAGCCAGGCATTGTGGTGCACGCCTGTAATCCCAGCTACTTGGGAGGCTGAGGCAGCAGAATTGCTTGAATCAGGGCTGGGGGTGGAGGTTGCAATTAGCCAAGATCGCGCCACTGCACTCCAACCTGGGCGACAGAGTAAGATTCCATCTAAAAAATAAAAATAAAAAAAAAAAATAGAAATGACAAAGTTGGTAGACAAGCAATAATAATTTCTTTTGTTTGGTAAAACAACTGACTCTGTACAATGCATTACGGAATTATCAATAATGATAATTATGCGTATCATTTGTTGAGCACCCACTGTTCGCTAGCCCCTTTGGGACGGTTCACTTGTGATCTTTACAGCGATGCACACGCCCAGTAGTTACCAGCAGCTCCACTTTACATAGGACGAAACACAGTCCCATAACCATAAAGGTAATGTCCTAAGGTTACAGAGTCTAAGAGGGAAGAGATGGAAATTCACACTTAGATCTGTCTGACTCTAAAACCCATGCTCTCCTTACTGAACGTGAAAGTGCCTGGCACAGGGTTCATTTGCCACTGCCACCCTCCTTATAAACCTGGGAAAGGAATGAGGTGGATGGAGGATCAGACTATTCCTGGAGGATCAGTGGAAGATCATCACCTTCTCCTCAAGAATCAAATGAATAGTGCTTGAAATGGTGAAACCGAGAGCAGAGTATTATTTGAAATGGGTGCTATCATGACAATAAGGTGTTTTGAAAGCATAACCATCTGCACCTTGGACAGGACCAGAACACAAAGTTCTTAGTAAAACAAGACAAGAAAAAAGCAGTCAGGAGCAAATTAATAAATTCAGGGGGAAAAAAAAAAACCTGTTGTGGTGTTTTAGTCTACCCTGTACTACCAACAAGATTGAGGAGAGGACAGGAGGATGGACTAAATGACATTTGTGATCCAACATACGTGATACCATTGTAATAGCATAGGGTGTTCCTTTGAAGATACTCTTAAGAGTCACACACAATTTGTTTATTCTCTCAGCATGCCTAGTTGTTAATAAGAAGATAAGTAATATATTGACTCTGGGTTAGAGATCAGATAATTCAGACAAAAAGTCCTAAGCACATTAGGAAATCACAGCAAAAGGAAAATCATAACCCAAGCTTCCAGTATAGAATGCATAAAGCTGCATAATTGCATAAAGCTACTACTGCATCAACTGTGAATCCTCATGGTTCCAAACAAGAGTTGGAGTAAGTTTCAAGTGGGTGGAGCTGACCCTTACTCCTGGGAGCTGCCAGGCAGGGCCAGGCAGAGCCCAAGCCCCAGGCCACTTACCGCCAGTCAAAAGATGTCTAGACTGTTTACCTAGTGTACCGTGCAAATATTATTATTTACTGAGTGCTGTGTGACGTGAAAAAGATTCACAAACATTAGTAAATAAATCAATTATTTCACCAACTTTCTTTTTTTTGCTCAGATCACGTGGTTTATTGAATCAATTTAAGTACACAGCAAAAAAATAAACACAGAATTCAACAAAACCAAACCAAAAACCCACAAGAGCAAAGATATGGGATAGGTTTATGCACGTAGGATAGGGGACAAGTGGTGGCGGGACCACATCCCTGACTTCTGTGTTATATACAAGGGTCATATGTCCTATCTCTCTGCCCCATCAACCTTCCCCATGATGATGCGTTTATGGAAAACAGAATTGAGATCACCAACTTTCTTGATCAGGAAATGCTAACACGGACCTGGAAATCCTAGAAAATCCACAGTGTAACTGAAGTTGCTTCAATAATCATTCCCTTTCAAACCTCTTCCCTCCCTAGGGGGCCATTAGCCAGCATCATCCTAGGCTAAGGAAGACACACTTCTGAAGTGCTGTATACAGAGCTGTGTAAACCAAGTTAGGAGGCCACAGCTGAGAGCACTTCTACACCCCTCAGTACAGGATCAGTTCATGCCAAAGGTGTGGCCTGTGCACAGTTCAGTTCTCCACACAAAACCCCAGTACATCTGGGTACCTAGGGGTCATGTCAAGAAAAATGATTGAGATACTAGTGGCCGGCACAAAATATTGCGAGGGAGCAGCCTGAGTGGGGCGTAGAGAAGAGGGAGTGTCTTGTCAGCTCAGGCTGCTATAACAGAACACCATAGACTAGGTGGCTTAAAGAACACACATTTATTTCTCACAATTCTGAAGACTTGGAAGTCCAAGATCCAGGTGCTAGCTGATTCAATTCCTGGTGAGACCTTACTTCCTGGTTTGCGGAAAGCCACTTTCTTACCATGTCCTCCCATGGCCAAAAGAGAGATCATCTCTCTCATGTCTCTTCTTATAGGGGCACTAATCCCATTGATGAGGGCTCCACCCTCATAACCTAATTACCTCCTGAAGGTCTTACTTCCAAAAATCATCATATTGGAAATTAGGGCTTCAACTTATGACTCTGGGTGGGGGTCGGGGTGGATATAGACATTCAATCCGTTTCAGGGAGATTTTCTTCTCACCTTTTCATCTTTTACTCAATACAGTAAGGTGCACAATCATAATGACAGCCACAGAAATGACTCTTAATAAAGAGCAATTACTATGCCATGAAAACTCAGTACTCCAGTTAAGACCAAATTGTGTGGTAACAAAAGAGGCCCCTGCTTTCAAGTCCACCAGCCTGGAAGCACAGCTTTCTTTCTTGTGTTTTAGTCCCAAAAACAAGAACAGAGGCTTCCCTATGTCTGCTTTACCAGCTCCTTGTAACATGTCAAGAGTGGCACTCACAAGCCAATATTTTATGAGGTAAAATCCAGGATTACTTCTAGTAATGACAATAAAGGAAGGGACAAACAGATGCAAATCAGCAACACCCTGTATGCAGGAAAATACAGAATTAGTATTGATGAGTTATCATCAGGTCTTATGCAGTCATGCGTTGGTAATTGACAGGAAATGTTTCAAGAAATGCATCGTTTGTCAATTTTGTCATGGTGGGAACATCGGAGAGGTTCTCACACAAACCTAGATGGTACAGCCTATTACACACCTAGGCTATGTGGTATAACCTATTGCTCCTAAACTGCAAACCCATACAGCACATTACTGTACTGAATACTGTAGGCAATTATAATACAATGGTAAGTACTTATGTATTTAAACATAGAAAATGTACAGTAAAAATACAATAATATAAATTTATGGTACCACTGTCATACATGTAGTCCGTCACTGACCAAAACATCGTTATGCAAGGCATGACTGTATTTACTTCTCTCACCTTTGGACACTTTCCCCCAGCACCAGAGGAGCTTCAGCCTCATGGTAATCACTCTCCTCAGCTCCCTAGTACCTACCCCATCCCAGTTTATTTAATGTGACCTGGCCTACCCAAAACTACACCTCTTACCCTATTCACACACACACGTGCACAGACACAAATGCGTGCACACAGGAAATGTCATTGCCATTGTGGAATATGGGCCACCTCATCTCATTCATCTAGTCTCAACCTCTGCCTTACACTTTCATGTCCCATGGTTCGCCAACCCCATTGTGCCTCTGTCCTGTAGATTCCAACTCTGGTCTTAGTGACCATCTGGCTTTTCTCATTTCTGGTGAGCCCCTCTGACAGCAGGTCAACACTGGTATTCAACCTCTGCTCCCAGCAAGGGCAACCCCCACCTTCTGCCCAGCTCCGGAGGACTGGGCCTCTTCCTGGCTACTCTCCCAGTCAGACATAATTCTGCCTAGATCCATTCCTGATCCTGAGGATTCAACACAGGATGGTGACTACATTAAAACTAACCCCGAATCTAACCAAGTGAGAAACCTAAGCTCAGTGCACAGCCCATTAGAGAAAAAAGCCAGAGGGTTCCAAACCCCAGAATAGTAACAATAGAGATAAAGAACTCAAAATTTTAGGGGAAAATTAGATAATTTTAAAATTAGACCTAAATTATGCTTTCAGACAGAAGACAGAAAGCTGGAATGACTCTTTGAGGGCAGACACACTTGTATAAGCCAAGGCTGGAAGGTTAGATTTTCTTAGACGGCATCTAAGTTGTCTTCATACACAACCAGTAAGACATCCTGACAGATGGCTGGCTTCCTTGGTGAGGGAGCACTGCAGTCATCGCATCCATGAATTTGGTTGTAAATCTTACAAATTCTTAGGTAACTCTAAAACAAGTTCCTGGTTTTTAGTGTCTAAGTCTCCTTAGCTGCAAGAGCCAAAGCTCATTTCTGCACAACTCCAGGTCTGAGAGTCATCACCGTGTGGCTCTGATAAGGTCCATAAAGCATTATAAGCTCTTCATAAAAAAAAAAAAAAAAAACAGATAAATTCAAGTGACACTATTACTAATGTGTTTACTCTCAACGTATGGGGAACATGACTTATAAATTGCCAAATGTTCCATCTTCTTAGCAACAGAGATTTGCGAAAAATCTGTCCACCAAATTAGGGCAGAGCTCCAACTCTTCTGGTTTTTGCTCAGATTTGTTGGGGAGCTGTCAAACGTTTTTAAAACTTCAGGATGCAACAACATTAAGATCACTGCTAAAAACTGGTACATTCTCAATTAAGATGGACAGAAATGTATTGTTAGTAGTTTGTGTTACAGACCCAAAGGATCCTTCTACCTCCCGGTAAAAAACAAACTCATGATGTGAGTTATCATATACCATTTTGATATTTTAATTTTGCAAATTATTTGGAGTTTCACAGGTAATATATAAAAAACTTCTCTGTGTTAAATAAAGCATGGTGATGACAGATCTAAATTCACAGAATACAGACTCATAGGAGAATCACTATGTCTTTATATTGTTAAAAGCAAATAAAAGATAAATCTTTTCTGAATCACTGCCCAAAGCCTAAAATCTGTAGGAGTAAGTAAAGGAAAAGATGGAAGGTAATTATAAAAAGATAAACTGTTTTGTGAAGGTATTTTGTGGTAAAAGTATATTCAGTCACCCTGTCACACAAAGATATTATTTGAAAGCAATCTAACAACCACATGGATGTGTGCAAATGAATAAATGTTGCCAAGACAAACTACAAAGAAAAACATTCAGAATGTGAGTTTTCTTTGTCATATTTTGGCTCAAAGTCTTTTCACATTTTTCAGACAATTCTTTGGAAATTCTGAGTAGCAAACATTTTTTTTCTATTACTTTTCATCCTTATAACTGCAACTGTATGTCTCCAGTTCAGCTCTCTTGGACAACTCCTTATTGAGTACCTACTCTGCATCAGTCCATACTAGAGACTGATGACATAAAAAATGAATAAGATACAGACATTTCATTCAGGAGATTATAGACTACTGAGGTAGAAAAGTATATAAACATAACTTTACATAGCTTCAAGCTCCAAGAAATACACTTTTTCAATTCTTCTGATCATTTTGTTTACACAGTGTTCCCAGTAACAAGAATAAAGCTTTCTCCTTAGTTGTGTTAATTTCCCTAAGATTTTCCTTGGGGTAAGTGTGGGGAATGGAAGGAGAGATGGAGAAACAGAAATCACAAATAACATGCTCTTTTGTGAGAAACAGTCGATAAGAAAATGTTTCCCGAAAAATTACCAAAGATTATGCATTTTAACACATACAATGCACTGCCCACAAGCTAAAGTTGCTCAGAGAAGACATTTAACTTCTTCAACATTTCTGGCAACTGTTACTTTGGTTCTAGAAATATATTAAGTATGCTTAAGTCATCATGTTTTTGACAAATTGCATAGATGCTGTGATTTCTCCTTAAATTAGATAATGGTTATTAAACAGTCAAGAAGGATAATGGTAAGCACACCCTTGCTCACTGTCTAGAAAATCACATATTTTCAGGTTTGCAGCACCTGCTTGCCCAAACGAAGCAAACAGTGACTTTCCCTACAATACCAGCAGTGCTCAGGCCAACACACAGGTGAGCTCAGGGCGGCACCCAGGGCTACTCAGATGGGTACCCAATTGGCGTCCACACTGGTAGTTACAAAAAGCACCAGAAATATGTGATATCATTGCCAGCATGGCAGGCTTCAAAAGACAGGCAACTAAGGTGAAAAGCAAAAGGAAAAAAGAGATAAACATGGTCACAGGGTTCTCCGCAAAAATGTATAAATGTTCAATTCTCAGAGATTTTCATGGATAGACCACAAAAAGCACTGGAACAGTCCCTCCAAATAACGTACGACCAAATAAAAATAATAATGATGAAATAAAATACAGTGCTGAAATCTCCTGAAAACTGTAAATAGTTAACCCAAGAATACATCAAAATTTATTTTTCCAATTTTCAAGCATAACTCACCGCAATAGCAAAGTCAGCTACCTTTAAAACCTAGGTTTCTCACAATACTCAAGAAGGAAAAAATAAATCGGTCTGAAAATCAGAGATTGAGCAATTTGAGTCCAATTGACATGCAGCTGCAGAGTACTAACAGACTGAAATGCTCATAATTTTCTGAGGAAAGATACAATAAAATGAAAATCTCCAAAATGCATTACAGGTAGCTACTGATACTCATATTTTATGATACCTCTTTATTAGCTGCAACAATGTGATCTAAGTGTTGTATTCAAAAGAAGAAGAAGAAAAGGAAGATTTCAACTGCCTCAGCACCTGTGAACCTCAGACACCCTTCATTGGCCCTGTTCTTGCAACATCCTTGTAGAATTCTGTTTCTAAATGTTTCTGCCCTGTCTCCCCCAGTAGACTGTTACTTATTAGGGAGGAATGTGCCCTGCAGCTTCTTTTTCCCCAAGATCCTAATAGAGTGCTCAAAATAATAGATGAATATTAAATAAAAATGCCACTGTTCATTTCAAAAGTTAGACATAACACACTGTAGCCAACAGCACAGAGAGTATGAGGGTCCTTTTGATTTGCATATTACATTGAGCATTGGGGGAAAAAAAAATGTGCCCTTGTCATATAAAGTAACTTATGCCATACTTATTCTGATCATGCAGAATAAACTAAAAAGGAAAGAATATTTGACACGGACTTTCTGAAAACTTTCAGCATTGCATAAAGAGCATAAAGCCATTCTAAAGATCAGGTTTCTAGTGTAACCAAATTTGTCTCTCATAACCAAATATTCCAGCTAACTGCTAGCCAGCTTCAAGTCTGGAAACTCAAGAAAAAAAAAACTGAGAAATATTCATCTCATATCAAACCTTTGGTCCTAGCTCAAGAATTACACTCAAGTGAGGGTCATCTGAATATCATCTAACGTCCTCAAGAGATGGTATAAATGGTGCGGGACACTGATTCAGGCATCTTAGAACCCAACTTAATTAGGTTAACTCACTTTTCATACAATCATAAAAATGAAGGTGATTTAAAATAGAAGAGTCCAGACGACAACAATAAAAGCAAAGGCCATAATGGGAAAGAAAATCGTAATTAATAAATCATTAAATGAAATTATGAGATTTTAATACCAAAAAAACACAGGCTTGTTTCTACACATTCTAATGTAGGCCCCTTTTAATATAATGTGATAAAGTGTGTAATACCACATTCTGTTTCCAATAGTTTTTTCATTTTAGAGATATGATTAGCCAATAATATATCTGGATACCTGTAAGAGTAACATTATTATATTATTATAATTTGTCAAAGGAGGAAAGCAGCCAGGCACAGTGGCTCAGATCTGTAATCCCAGCACTTTGGGAGGCCAAGGCAGAGGAATGGTTTGAGCCCAGAAGTTTGAGACCAGCCTGGACAACAAGCAAGACCCTGTCTCTTATAGAGACTAAAATTAGCTGGGCAAGGTGGCACAAGCCTATAGTCCCAGCTACTCAGGAGGCTGAGGTGGGAGGATCACTTTAGCCTAAGAGGTCGAGACTGCAGTGAGCTATGATTGCACTACTGCACTCCGACCTGGGCAATGGAATGAGCCCCGGTCTCCCCGAAAAAAAAGGAGGGAAGTCTTCCAAAAATTTCCTCAACTCAAATGAAAATAAAGAGAAAAAATAGGATTCAAGTATTAATATTTTTCTACACAAAGAAAATAAGCTTTCGTGCAGTTCTTAGAAATACAAATTAACTTGAAAGACCATGAAGTAATTGATGGAGGAGAATGTGAAGTAGCAAATTTTGCATCACTTCCAATACTTCCTTTACCACTGCAGAAAAATTATCATCTAAGATTATCTAATTTCAATATTTTAAAGTGTATTTCATAGTCAGTGACTTCATTTAGTTGTTTTGTAAACAAAAGAAAGTTAAATACTCACCAAACGTTGAGAAATCATAGTTGTAAGATCAACAGTAATTTGTACCTATAGATATACTTTGCTTTAAGGATACAGAAGCACATGCTATAAATTTATCCTCACACATGCTTACAGCTTTTTAAATTTTTCTAATTCTGAATTAATAAACGCAGAAATATTCTATGCAGGAGGACCATCTGTCTAGACATACTAAATCAGATGAAACATTTCCAGGAGACTTCAGACTAGTGTCAATAAAACAAATCATCAATTCTCATTTATTCAAGGGACCACAGTGTTTGGAATACAGCCAACACCTCATTTCTTCTTATTATCCTTTCAGCTGCTAGTATCTTATCTATCTTATGAGCAGGCATCACTTCAGAAATGATGACAAAATTAAAATTATTCAGTTGAAACAGGTGGTACAGTTCTCAATACACACTATAGCATTTGATTTTCCATTACTACCTTATGAGATTACTAGTACCATTATGCTTATTTTACAGAAGACGGGCACATGGATGTCAAGTGAATTCCCCAAGACCACAGTCATAGTGGCAAAGTAATATGATCGTCCAAGCTGATTCCAGAGCCTGAATGCTTAACCACTGCATGATTTGCCTGCAGTACATGATTATGGAGAGGAAATGAAACCCAAACCAATCACTAGGGTCAGAAACCTCTCCTTCTAAAATCATCATCATCATCATCATCATCAAAATGAATGTGAATTTCATGAGTGAAATGGTTCCAACTACAGGTTTTAATGAGATTCATAGTTTATTGACAGATTTCAACCCATATATTCAGTCCCAGGCCCTCAGTTATAATTCAGAGTTAATAGTTTGATCTTTCTTGCTTATCTTCTTACACATTTGCCAAGTCTAATATATATTCATAAAGCATTATACTCAGAACTAAACAGTGTTGAACTCCACTGTATTGTACTATTTTATTATTTATCAATGACCTGTTTTCAAATTACTGAAGTTGAGCAAAATTCTCAAAATCATGGAAGGCTTCTCCCTAGATAAGCACTTACAAAATTCTGACATTATAAGCTAATAATTCTTCACATTTTGGGGGCCATGAGCCTTTTGGAAATCTGATGAAAACTGTGAATTGTAACCTAAAAATAAAATGGATATATGAATATATAATTTAAACGTGGCTATAATTTCATGACATTATTGAACACTCACACCTCAAAGATCAACAATGAAGTTCAATTAAAATAACCTAGTCTTTTGGTCTTGCTTTCCATATTTAATGATTCTCTTATATTCTAACACTCCTTTAAATATCAAGCTTCCCCTAATGAGTTATAATCATGATCTTATTTGCAAACTTTCACAGAAAATGTGGTCTTATTTACAAAGTTTAAATTAGTATACAAACTTACAGGAAAATAACTACTTTGCTTACAGAAAGAACTACAGAGAGGCAAAGAACTATCCTACTTCCCAAGTGAGTTCTATGACATAGTCAATGAGCAATTTCCCACAAAAAGGCTATCGAAATATTCATGTTTGAATGTGAGCTAAATTACAAATGCACAATTAAAGTTGCCTTATCCTTATGGGCATACCCTCTTCAGATCTGATAGTAAGAAAGTCCCACGACTGAAGGTAGATAAAATAATCTTGATCATTACCTTTCCAAATTTAATGTACTGTAGTTAAATAGCCATGTTCACTGGTTTTGACTGCATCATTGCACTTTCTGATCTTTCCGATAACACAAAACAGTAGATTTTTTGGAGGTGATGTCTTGCAGCTGACAGGCTCTCATTTTATTTTCATTCAAATTTTGGAGGAGTGGATAGCTAGAAACTGATATTTTGTTGTGTGGTCCATAAGGGACCCTAGTCAGTATTAAATATTAAATATTTTTGTGTATGCCCCAGTTTCAGTAATGTCATAAATATGTTGGACATACTTCTCCAGAAATATATATATATATACACACACACACACAAATTCTGTACACAACAATATCGAGGGGTTTCTCTGAAGCCCAGCTGTGGGTCTCAAACTTCATGATGAAGAAGATATACCTGCATTCAATAGACAAGTGTGAGCTGACACTTCTGATTTGGAGAATTGGAGGGCCTTACCGCCTTAAAATGACATGGAAAAAATCTAACTCTGCTCTGCCTTTAAAGATGTTAATCGTATGCAAAGAAACAAATTCATCAGAAATA
This sequence comes from Macaca thibetana thibetana, assembly GCF_024542745.1. Taxonomy (NCBI): domain Eukaryota; kingdom Metazoa; phylum Chordata; class Mammalia; order Primates; family Cercopithecidae; genus Macaca; species Macaca thibetana. The sequence continues at coordinate 123,329,309 of NC_065582.1, read as the reverse complement.
ATCACCACAGCATTCTCTTTGTTATCTGGTGGGTTTCTCAAAGCATAAAAGGATTAACTGCTCTCAAAGTAAGGTCCTGGCTGTTTTCTATTTCAAAGGTTGAGAAGCTGAGGGATGGGGAGCCTTCTGCATCTGCCACAGTGACTCCATCCTGCATCCCTCCAGAGAGCTAATCAGTAGACATCCTGATGCTGGCAACACAAACAAGCCGGGAATTAGTCTGGCTAATGTAGGTATTGTCTGCTAGGACAGTCACCACATATCTTGAAAATTCTAACCCACCTCCTTCCTAAAGGTCCTGTCACACCATCACCCACGACCTCGGTCTCCTCAAGATGTATGCATTAAATCCGGTGTTAAGATGTATGCGTTAACTCCAGTGTTAGCCGTCTTATTCCATATTTATTTTGTCTACATTAGCCTCTCTCATTGTCTTTCTCATTCTCTAGTTGTTTTATATAAGTTCATCCTCAATATATGTCATACAGTGCAACTGTCTATAATACACCATTAGGTATATATATGGTCTATATTCATTATTCCTCAGACTCCAAGGTTAAGTTAAGCTAGAAAACTATTGTTTAAAATGATTCATTTATTTAATATATTAAAGTTGTTTTTGAAATGTGATTTTTTTTTTCCACTTAAAGTTATCTTTATCCCTCCTAGTTCCACCAGATTTTCTACATGCTGGATTTACTAGGTACAAAGAGACTATACTAAGGGCAAAGACTAAACTTGCTAATATTTAATATTCCATTTTAAAAAATAGTATTGCAAAATGAACAGGCAAAAGTAAGATGAAAAGTGAAATCTGTATGGAAACAAGAAGAAGAAAAAGTTTTCGAGTACTCAACATCCTTGGTTACTTTTCCCATGACCCTGTGATTGGAAACCAGGACATCATTTAAAATGCTGGTCACCTTGGAAAGCAAAGACACCTCTAAAAATAAAAATCAACATTTCCAGACTCTGTCATAATGGCTTCCTGGTAAACGGAAAGTCATGCTTGCTATTCTACCCCCACATGGGGGTTGTGGCAATTAATTATTTAACATTTGGAAAGTGCTTTGAAGATAAGAAGCTAAGTGCTAAAAATCATCATCAATTTTCAGGAAACCACACTTAAAGTGAACCCACCAGGTTTATTGTTGGAAACTGAACCATTAGTATAAGGCCATGTTTTCTTTTTCCATTTCATTTAGACTATTAGATCAAATAGCCAACACCACATGGAATCTTCCTCTCCTTTTGATAAACCTTCAAGTGGCCTCTGGGTGAAAAACTACTTGATTTTCAGAGAAAATATAAATTCCAATAACATGGTTTTTCTGGAATTTATAGTGTTTTGCTTATTAGGTATTTTTCCTCTTCTGCCTTTTATTTAAATTACATAATATACAGTGAGTTTACTACACATTTCATTTGTAAAACTTTGTGAGTGATTAAAATCAAGTTTAATATACTTCTACTAACTAGTTATCATTTAAGCAAACATTTATTTAGGTGTCCCTGACCGTCATATTACATTTATATATTTAGATGAACAATCCCAAGACTTGATTAACCTTTATACTCTAAATGAAAGTAGTAAGCCATTCTATATAAATAAACAAGTGTTTTGGATCAACAGATTTTCCTTCTTACAATATATTCTGGTTTGCATTTATTCATTTAAAAAACTCAGGTCAATGGCCCAAGATTGAGAAATGCATGTTTTTCACCAAGGTGTAACTAAAATCCACATAAAAACCTACCTACATGCATGCTAACAAAAAAGAGGGCATTAAGTGGTTTTTTAAATTGGGAGTTATGAGCAAGACCCTCTGCAAAGCCATCACACAGTAACTGTGATTGGCTTGGGATTAAATATACAAGAATAGAAATTTCACCTACACCCATTTTGGACACAATACATAATTTTGTCCAAAATACTATTTTTACTTCACTCTCTCTTAAGTAGTGAAAGATCATACACACCAATGTCATAATTTCATGTTTTTGAGAATTAAAAGCTATGCTAGCATTATCGTCTTGGATATAGAGTTGTTTCCCATTAAATCAAGCTCAACAATGTTTCTCTAAAAAGAGGGTTTATGTATTTTAATCCCCAAAATACACAGTTTTAAAAGTCATCTTTCTAAAAGGGGAAAGGACTTGTTATGCAATACATTTTTACCACTCATCATATATAAACATTAATACATTTTTACACATCTATTAGTCTACCTCAAATCTTTTATCCATATTCACTCTTGACAAATACCACCCCCCACCAAAATGTGGAAGTAAAATCTGAAATGTGTTAGACATTCTTAGTCTCAATAGGAAAAAAAAAGTTAGCTGGTTGCTGAAGTGAGAAGATTTCCATTAGGTTCCTGGCTCACATAACAAAAGTAACCATGGAATTCTGCATAGAACCCACAACAGATTGCTCAACTCAGAAACAAGGTTAATGTCTAAGAAAGTTAAGTTAAAACAAAATTTCTTGTTAACAGCTTTATGCTTACCATGTATTCCATGTAATCCTCATTTTCTACAGATCATCATATAATAAATATGTAGATAAATTATTTTCCATGGTTCATTTCTAACAATCTCATTTCTTTAAAAGAAATAGAGAATAAGTACAAGTAATTTAAATTAAAACTGGGGAGGAAAATGGATTCAAGGAAGCCCTCTTTTTAAAAAAAAAAATTCAAACAAGGTGTTGTATCATTTCCTCCTCCACTCTGCTAACTTTATTAGGGTGTACAAATAATGTTCACACTTGATATTTTAAAAGTGTTTTGTGGCATACATTTTTAACTATCCCTGCTTTAATGTTCACACTGCAATCAGATAGTCCCTTAAAAATAAACAATACAACATAGTTGCCATATTTGGGGAGGTGGGGGAAGGGTGAGTCATTTCAAATAAAATGTTTTCCACCCATACGAATATGAAGGAGATAAAAACTGTCCAAGGGAATTAGCCATGTCCTAAAGTGAGTGAGAAATGAATTGGCAGAGACTGAATCTCCATGAGAACATTACTTTGAATCAAAACCAAATTTCTAAAGCATTCCAGGTGATCTGCTCTATATTTATGGAATTTAAATACTGAAATGAATGATTCTGAAATGTTTAAGAAATAAAGCAATTTAACTGTCAATGCTGTATGTATTGGCTATACGTTTTAATGTTTATAGGCCTACAGTGATGGGATAGGAGAAGACCAACACTTCAAGGAGCTTCTCAGCTGGACATGATCCCCTGGTTATGAACTGCTCTTATCACATCAGTCTCCAATTCCACAGCAGTAAACTCTCTGTTAACTCAGAAATTGCTTATCTAAGTTACTTTGAGGGAGGCCAACAATTAATACACACATACTCCTAAAACTTTTACCCACCATATGTCCAAATCCTTCAAATGTCATCATCAGTAATTACTTCTTTTGCATCTTTCTTCTGGTAAAAATTAAAAACACAAATGGTACTAAAACACATTATACGTAAATCATTTCTTACTAAAATATTGTCAGTTGTTTTCCTCTTACAAAGAAAATTTTAAAAAATTAGTAAGGAGAGTATTAGCAGCTTTCAGACTCAGCATGTTAGAAGAACCACGGTATAAGAGAGAGGTAGGGCTGATAAAGTCAGGTACGATCATTATAACAAACACTTAAACCATACTGACTACGTGCTATGGATTTTTCTAAGCATTTCACATTCATTAATTTACTTAAACCCTAGGAATTAAAGAAGATTGGGATAAAGAACTTGGAAGCACAGAGTTCCCCGTCATAAGGCACAAAGTCTTCGGTGCTGTGCTGTGCGGCCCAGATCTCCCCTTCAGAACAGAGGTGCTTCCCCAGCTGGTGGAGTGTTGGTTGATGACACTCAGTCCAACCTTGTTCTAGAAATTACCTTAGCCAAAAAGAGCCATCTGACCCAAGGTCACACCCCTCTCCAGAGGCAGTCCATATATCATGACCAGTTGATGTGGGAGAAGAAGGCCTGGCTTCCTTATCTGAAGGTGGGGCAACTCTAAAGGTCTCTCTCCCCAGCTCCAGAGCTCCTGATGGGATCAGCGGAGGCCTCTGTTACTGCCTTGCTCTTCAGCTCCTCCCTCTTCGCAATCCAACTTCCTTCACTCCCCCAACAGGTAGCGTCCCTCAGTACAAGTCCCAGTAAACTTCTTGCACAATCTCAGAAACTGTTTCACAGGGAACTCAGCCTAAGACAATGGTAGAGACAGGATTCAAGCCCGGGCTCTCTGGCTGCAGAGCTTAACTCGCATAGGGAAACCCTGACAGTCACAGAGGATTCAGAAAACAACTTTTTGATAAGAGTTTCCAATGACCTCAACAGCCTATTAAGGTCTCAATAAAAATAACTGAAATTTGCTACATGATTGCTGGATCTCAGCAACCTTCTCAAAGCCCCCAAGGTATTCGTGGGCTGTGTCAGCTGTGCTCACCACCCATCCTTTCTTCTTCTTTTTTTTTTTTTTTAACTGTACTTTAAGTTCTGGGATACATGCACAGAACGTGCAGGTTTGTTACATAGGTATACACCTGCCATGGTGGTTTGCTGCACCCATCAATCCGTCATCTACATTACACCCATCCTTTCATATCCTTCCACTCAGGCCCCTTTGCTGATGGCCAGTAGCCAGTCAATAATGCCACTTTCCAGCCCAGGATACATTTATAGAACCTTTTGCTTATCCTTTATGTTGTAAAGAGGGTGTCACAGCTGTGTCTAAACAAGGATTAAGGCATAATGACATGGAAACACTCAATGTAGGAGCAATAACTCCACATGTCTCCAGACTTGAGACCACATCTGAATTATATAATGAATATCAACAGATGAACAAGAGGGAAAATTATATTCAATATGTTGAGACAGAATATAAATGTGTGCAATTCATTTTAAAATGATGTACATCAGAAAATATTTTCAGACAACTTTAGTTTAGACACTTAACTAAGTAAGTAAGCTTCAATTATCAGAAAATTCAGTTAAAGTGACTACTTCATCTCTGTTGACAGCAAATAAACAGACCACTCTTGTAATTTAAGCAGACAGGTTCACAGTTTCTCACAATCAGCCTCCTCAAAACATGATTTCCTCTTCCTTGATTCCACAGACCCTGCATAGTACCTACTAAGGCTTTCACATCATCCCACCACTGCTCCCCAAGCCACAGGGGTTCTGTCAGATTCCACATCCCCAGACATTCACCTAAAGACTAAATCCTCACTTTCTCTACAGGACTAAGAAGTTAGTCCATCAGCTGTCAACTCAAGTAGCAGCCTGGGCCACATGCTCTAACCTACTTTTTTCTGCTATTCTGGTTTTTACATAAAAGACACTGTGAGCCAGGCACAGTGTTTCACGCCCGTAATTCCAGCACTTTGGGAAGCTGAGGCAGGCGGATCACCTGAAGTCAGGGGTTCGAGACCAGCCTGGCCAACATGGTGAAACTCCACCTCTACTAAAAATTCAAAACTTAGCCAGGCTTGGTGGCGTGCTCCTATAGTCCCAGCTACTCAGGAGGCTGAGGCAGGAGAACTGCCTGAACCTAGGAGGAGGAGGTTGTAGTGAGCCGAGATCGTGCCACTGCACTCCAGTCTGAGCAACAAAGCAAGACTCTGTCTCAAAAAATAAAAATAAAAAAAGGACACTGTGTTGTTCAAGCCCATGTGGTAGAGTCCATTTATCACAGAAGCTAAAAGCTGTAGGCCGAACAGGAATACATGGCACCAGACTTTCCAAGCTCTTTAATTTGCATACATAGCATTATCTTTTAAAAAGCTATCCAAGAGGATGATTTTTAAACTTGCCCAAAATAAAATATATTGCATTTATTTGGAAAAATAAACTATTTCAGATTAGTGAGATAATACCAAATAAACCCCAAACCAAAAATGTTGGTTTCAATTCAGAAATAACATCCAATTTCATGTTATCAGTAGCAAGATGTGGATTTGATTCATAGAAATTTTATAAGGAAGTCTAAGTGCCTATTTTATAACCTCAAATGTAACAATGCATTTACACTAGTGCTTTCTGGTCAAGGTCAAGAGCTGAGATAAGACATGCTGAGGCCAGTAAACTTTATAGGAACTGTCATATGTGGTCAGACCCACAATCCTCTCCAAGTTTCAGTGACACCCGACGACATCAAAGAACAGGAAATTATTCTACAAAATGATAAGTGACTTGAAGAAAGTTCTGTGAAAAGAGGATAATCCTGGGTAAAGTCCTGGATAAAGACAGAATAACCACCCCAAAGATTAGGTCTATTTACCAAATGTCCATCTTCTCTTTCAAATTGTATAAATACTTAATCCACCCAATGACTTGCTCTGGACCTTCTCCTGTTACAGTATACAGTTTCTCCTCTTGTGGTAAAAAATCTGCTCACATAAATACCCACTGCATAAACTTAAACTTTTTAAAAACTTAAGCTAAGCCTATTTCTCTCAGTTATGTATTTTTTTTATTATTTTGTATTTTGTGGAGACAGGGTCTCACTATGTTGCCAAGGCTGTCTCAAACTCCTGGCCTCAAGCAATTCTCCAGCCTCAGTCTCCTAAAGCACAAGGACTACAGGCATGAGCCACTCAGCCTATTTCTCTGTTACATGTGGTGCTACTAGTTCTGATATTCTTGGATTTGGGGAAAGTGTTCATGACATTACAGGCTTTGGTGAGGACTCCTTTCAGACTTCACACTTCATTGTTCAGGACCATAAGCATGCAAATAACTTTCTCTGTGTTCTCTTAAAAAAAAATCCTCCATTCTCATGATATGCAGTGTGTTTCTCTAGACCCTTCCCAGTTACATCTGCCCTGAGGTGCAAGACCAAACCCTCAAAGAAATATTCTAGATAAGATTACCTAAAGTTCAGACACATGGACAAACATAGAAACACAGCATTTAAAGATTCCTATTATCCCAGCACTTTAGGAGACCGAGGCGGGCGGATCACGAGGTCAGGAGATCGAGACCATCCTGGCTAACACAGTGAAACCCCGTCTCTACTAAAAATACAAAAAATTAGCCGGGCGTGGTGGTGGGCGCCTGTAGTCCCAGTTACTCGGGAGGCTGAGGCAGAAGAATGGCGTGAATCCGGGAGGCGGAGTTTGCAGTGAGACGAGATCGCACCACTGCACTCCAGCCCGGGCGACAGAGTGAGACTCCGTCTCAAAAAAAAAAAAAAAGAAAGAGAGTAGATTCCTGTTAAGACATAATTGAATTCAAATGCATGTTCAAGTGTAATATTTATCAATATATTAAGGAGTAGTGAAACACTGAGATTTCACTGGAAATATTATGCATATGTAACAAATGAAACATCTGTTCTAAAACGTCTCAATATATTGTGCATTCACACATACTGTATGGTAACAACATGCACCTAACATATAGAGATATACAGAACAATGATATTCTCTCATCTTTACATAAAATCCAGTGTTATCATGCTGCCCGAATACCTGTACCATAAAGAAGTTCTACTCTCACTTAGACTCCCACGCAACAATAATAGGAGACTTTAATACCCCACTGTCAACATTAGACAGATCAACGAGAGAGAAAGTTAACAAGGATATCCAGGAATTGAACTCAGCTCTGCACCAAGCGGATCTAATAGACATCTACAGAACTCTCCACCCCAAATCAACAGAATATACATTCTTCTCAGCACCACAACACACTTATTCCAAAATTGACCACATAGTTGGAAGTAAAGCACTCCGCAGCAAATGTAAAAGAACAGAAATTATAACAAACTCTCTCTCAGACCACAGTGCAATCAAACTAGAACTCAGGATTAAGAAACTCACTCAAAACCGCTCAACTACATGGAAACTAAACAACCTGCTCCTGAATAACGACTGGGTACATAACGAAATGAAGGCAGAAATAAAGATGTTCTTTGAAACCAATGAGAACAAAGATACAACGTATCAGAATCTCTGCAACACATTTAAAGCATTGTGTAGACGGAAATTTATAGCACTAAATGCCCACAAGAGAAAGCAGGAAAGATCTAAAATTGACACCCTAACATCACAATTAAAAGAACTAGAGAAGCCAGAGCAAACACATTCAAAAGCTAGCAGAAGGCAAGAAATAATTAAGATCAGAGCAGAACTGAAGGAGATAGAGACACAAAAAAACACTTCAAAAAATCAACGAATCCAGGAGCCGGTTTTTTTTAAAAGATCAACAAATTGATAGACTGCTAGCAAGATTAATAAAGAAGAAAAGAGAGAAGAATCAAATAGACACAATAAAAAACAATAAAGGGGATATCACCACCGACCCCACAGAAATACAAACTACCATCAGAGAATACTATAAACACTCTATACAAATAAACTAGAAAACCTAGAAAAAATGGATAAATTCCTGGACACATACACTCTCCCAAGACTAAACCAGGAAGAAGTTGAATCCCTGAATAGACCAATAGCAGGCTCTGAAATTGAGGCAATAATTAATAGCTTACCAACCAAAAAAAGTCCAAGACCAGATGGATTCACATCCGAATTCTACCAGAGATACAAGGAGGAGCTGGTACCATTCCTTCTGAAACTATTCCAATCAATAGAAAAAGAGGGACTCCTCCCTAACTCATTTTATGAGGCCAACATCATCCTGATACCAAAGCCTGGCAGAGACACAACAAAAAAAGAGAATTTTAGACCAATATCCCTGATGAACATCGATGCAAAAATCCTCAATAAAATACTGGCAAACCGAATCCAGCAGCACATCAAAAAGCTTAACCACCATGATCAAGTGGGCTTCATCCCTTGGCTGCAAGGATTGTTCAACATAGGCAAATCAATAAACGTAATCCAGCATATAAACAGAACCAAAGACAAAAACCATATGATTATCTCAATAGACGCAGAAAAGGCCTTTGACAAAATTCAACAGCCCTTCATGCTAAAAACTCTCAATAAATTCGGTATTGATGGAACATATCTCAAAATAAGTAAGAGCTATTTATGACAAACCCACAGCCAATATCATACTGAATGGGCAAAAACTGGAAGCATCCCCTTTGAAAACTGGCACAAGACAGGGATGCCCACTCTCACCACTCCTATTCAACATAGTGTTGAAAGTTCTGGCCAGGGCAATCAGGCAGGAGAAAGAAATAAAGGGTATTCAATTAGGAAAAGAGGAAGTCAAATTGTCCCTGTTTACAGATGACATGATTGTATATTTAGAAAACCCCATCGTCTCGGCCCAAAATCTCCTTAAGCTGATGAGTAACTTCAGCAAAGTCTCAGGATACAAAATTAATGTGCAAAAATCACAAGCATTCTTACACACCAATAACAGACAAACAGAGAGCCAAACCATGAGTGAACTCCCATTCACAATTGCTTCAAGGAGAATAAAATACCTAGGAATCCAACTTACAAGGGATGTGAAGGACCTCTTTAAGGAGAACTACAAGCCACTGCTCAATGAAATAAAAGAGGACACAAACAACTGGAAGAACATTCCATGCTCATGAATAGGAAGAATCAATATAGTGAAAATGGCCATACTGCCCAAGGTAATTTATAGATTCAAAGCCATCCCCATCAAGCTACCAAAGACTTTCTTCACAGAAGTGGAAAAAACTACTTTAAAGTTCATATGGAACCAAAGAAGAGTCTGCATTGCCAAGACAATTCGAAGCCAAAAGATCAAAGCTGGAGGCATCACGCTACCTGACTTCAAATTATACCACAAGGCTACAGTAACCAAAACAGCATGGTACTGGTACCAAAACAGAGCTATAGACTAATGGAACAGAACAGAGCCCTCAGAAATAATACCACACATCTACAACCATCTGATCTTTGACAAACCTGACAAAAACAAGAAATGGGGAAAAGATTCCCTATTTAATAAATGGTGCTGGGAAACTGACTAGCCATATAAAGAAAGCTGAAACTGGATCCCTTCCTTACACTGTATACAAAAATTAATTCAAGATGGATTAGAGACTTAACTGTTAGACCTAAAACCATAAAAACCCTAGAAGAAAACCTAGGCAATACCATTCAGGACATAGGCATGGGCAAGGACTTCATGTCTAAAACACCAAAAGCAACAGCAACAAAAGCCAAAACTGACAAATGGGATCTAATTAAACTTAAGAGCTTCTGTACAGAAAAAGAAACTAACATCAGAGTGAAAAGGCAACCTACAGAATGGGAGAAAATATTTGCAATCTACTCATCTGACAAAGGGCTAATATCCAGAACCTACAAAGAACTCAAACAAATTTACAAGAAAAAAAAATAACCTCATCAAAAAGTGGGCAAAGGATATGAATAGACACTTCTCAAAAGAAGGCATTTATACAGCCAACAGACACATGAAAAAATGCTCATCATCACTCACCATCAGAGAAATGCAAATCAAAACCACAATGAGATGCCATCTCACATCAGTTAGAATGGCGATCATTAAAAAGTCAGGAAACAACAGGTGCTGGAGAGGATGTCAAGAAATAGGAACACTTTTACACTGTGGGTGGGAGTGTAAACTAGTCCAACCATTGTGGAAGACAGTGTGGCGATTCCTGAAGGATCTAGAACTAGAAATACCATTTGACTTAGCCATCCCATTACTGGGTATATACCCAAAGGATTATAAATCATGCTGCTATAAAGACATATGCACACGTATATTTATTGCGGCACTGTTCACAATAGCAAAGACTTGGAACCAACCCAAATGTCCATCAATGACAGACTGGATTAAGAAAATGTGGCACATATACACCATGGAACATTATGCAGCCATAAAAAAGGATGAGTTCATGTCCTTTGTAGGGACATGGATGCAGCTGGAAACCATCATTCTCAGCAAACTATCAAAAGAACAGAAAACCAAACACCGCATGTTCTCACTCATAGGTAGGAAATGAACAATGAGATCACTTGGACACAGGAAGGGGAACATCACACACCGGGGCATATTGTGGAGTCGGGGGAGGGGGGAGGGATAGCATTAGGAGATATACCTAATGTTAATAACGAGTTAATGGGTGCAGCACACTAACATGGCACATGTATACACATGTAATGAACCTGAACATTGTGCACGTGTACCCTAGAACTTAAAGTATAATAAAAAATAAATAAACAAATAAATAAATTTTTTTAAAAAAAAGAATTCATGTCCTTTGTAGGGACATGGATGCAGCTAGAAACCATCATTCTCAGCAAACTATCACAAGAACAGAAAACCAAACACCACACGTTCTCACTCATAGGTGGGAACTGAACAATGAGAACACTTGGACACAGGAAGGGAAACATCACACACCAGGGCATATCGAGTGGTGCAGGGAGAGGGGAGGGATAGCATTAGGAGACATACCTAATGTACATGACGAGTTAATGGGTGCAGCACACCAACATGGCACATGTATAGCTATGTGACAAACTTGCACGTTGTGCGCATGTACCCTAGAACTTAAAGTATAACAAAAATTTTAAAAAGTTATACTCTCATGCACTTTTATTTGCATGATATTTTCGAAAGATTTTATAGGAACAACATTTAGACTTCAAACTCTTAGTTCAATGTAATCAATATGATCAATATTTTAAAAATGATTTGAATAAGGCAAACACCAAATTCACAGAGATATGAATAAATAAGTGAACGAATGACTCTTCCTTCTTGCCTGCCACATGAGCACCTTTTCCAACAGAAACCCACAACCCCCAAAAATAGAGAGTTAGAAGGTGTCTCTAACTATTTTTTATAATCTGTGGTTATACATATAATCAGTAAAATACATATTTCTTCAGAGCAAGCATAAAAATTGTAATTCCTTATAAATCTTTTTAGGTAAAGGCCTTTTCAGGCATCTTTAAAGTCGTGTTCATTGAGGGAAGATGAGTAAAGCATACAGAAAAACTCTCTGCACTATATTTTTGCAACTCTAGTGAGCCTGTATTTAAAAACAAAAAGTTATTTATAAAAGTGCTAACAATTTATTTTTAATCTCAAATAATTAATTAGTAAGTAAAATTGTATCCAACTCAAAGAACAGATCAAATACAGTCATATCAAAATAAGTTAATTAATTTTTCCAAGAAACTATAACACATCACAAATCATAATAACAAATATTCATCCCCAAAGCTCCGGGCTCCAAACTTCATTACAACAAATTTCACAAGTAGTATGTAAAAAGCCTAATAGCAATGATCACAGCTACTGCATTGGAGGAATTTCTCCAGAAGAAATACAGTGTTTTTTTGTTCTTGTTTTTGTTTTTGTTTGTTTGAGATGGAATCTCGCTCTGTCGCCCAGGCTGGAGTGCAGTGGTGCGACCACGGCTTACCGCAACCCCCGCCTACCAGGTTCAAACAATTCTTCCGCCTCAGCCTCCCAAGAAGCTGGGATTACAGGCGCCCGCCACCATGCCTGGGTAATTTTTATATTTTTAGTAGAGATGGAGTTTCGCCATGTTGGTCATACAGGCCTTGAACTCCTGACCTCAAACAATCCACCCGCCTCGGCCTCCCAAAGTGCTGGGATTACGGGCGTGAGCCACTGTGCCCAGCCAGAAATACAGTTTAAATAAAGTTGGATAAGATGATTTGGGACCTCTGGTCTGTTCACATTTTTTTTTTTTTTTTTGAGACGGAGTCTTGCTCTGTTGCCCAGGCTGGAGTGCAGTGGTGCAATCTTGGCTCACTGCAGCCTCTGCCTCCCAGGTTCCAGCAATTCTCCTGCCTCAGCCTCCCAAGCAGCTGGGATTACAGGCACCAGCCACCACACCCGGCTAATTTTTGTATTTTTAGTAGAGATGGGGTTTCACCATGTTGGCCAGGCTGGTCTCGAACTCCTGATCTCAGGCGATCCGCCCTCCTCGGCCTCCCAAAGTGCTAGGATTACAGGTGTGAGCCACCGCACCTGGCCAGTACATATTTTTAAAATAGTAAGTATCTTTCCATTAAATAAGCATTTTCTGGCCACTATCAGGACCATGGGGAAGTATACCGTGTAGACAACATGAACACATATGAAACAATTAAAGGGCAGTGCAAAGCAGTAAGCAATAAAGTGATCAATTAAAGTGTGGAATTCACTGCCTAAGGTTTTGCCAATAAAAATATTTAAGTGTTTGAACTATATTTTATTCTGATGCTTTTGGAGTGGTGTTTTTATTTCATTTCTTAATATATTTTCCAGGGAAATTATCTGATCTAGTTTATCTAAATCTTTTGAGACATTTCCTATCCACCTTCTCCCATTCCCTGGCAAAGGAGCTCAACTTGTAAAAGTGCAAATGTGTGAGCTGCATGTTTCTGCTTAATCTGTTAATGCTCAGCCATTTTCCAAAGGCGATTGTAATCAGTACTCGAGCAAACTCCCTACCATGAGGCCCTACCTTCTGCTAACATCGTGAGTGCTCATCTCACATTCCTAAGGACAGAGTCTCCAGAGGTCAAAGGAATCGAAGGAATTTGTGAAGCAGTTCAACTGTGATGTCTCACTACAGCTGTGGTCACGCAATACACAAGGAGAGAGTTTCAGGAGTGCAGCCATCAACACTCAAGATCCCATGAAACTTTCAGCCTAACTGATGGTCCCACTGATTCCTCACTCAGAACAAAACATATTTCACCAAGTCTCACTTTCAGGACTTCATTCCTGATCCTTCTGGGGTAGAAGGTGCAAAAACCTGGTTTGTATTAGAGACATTAGGAATATTTCAATAAGGACAACAGATTTCCATGCTGAAGAGCACAAAAAATGGAAGAGCTAATCCCATTCCCTTGGGAGATCAGTTTAGCTACTTTAATTGTCATAATCCTATTTGTTAAACAAGTATCCTTCCCTAAATCCATAGTATACCCTTGTTTTTTAAATCCTGCGTGTCAAGTGAGAACCGAAAGGAGGAGCCTTGCTTCCAGTTTTAAATACAGCAATAACCAGGCACGCCTGGATGCATTTGTTTTTTAAAAAAGCCAGTTTAACTTCTCAAAGGAATGAAATCACTCAGAAGATGAGACTTTTCTGAAATTCACTATTTTTAAAACAGTAGTTTAACAGGGTTCACCATAACTACCCCTTGCATTTATTTCAATTTTCCATAGCATTATGTCTGCAACAGAAAACAAAAGCTGTTTACTATACCAGATGATTCTATTTTCCACTAAATCACCCTAAATTGGCCACATTTGCGTCAAGCACACATGAGGTATACTACCTAATATGTAAAAGTCCTTATAAAATGTACACTGACTTATGTTATTCTGAAGTAAAATGTTACATGCTCAGTATTGAGTACCACAGAACAGCTATACTTAAATGATGGCAACAAGCAACCAAGAACACCATAAGCTCTTAAAAAAAAAAAAAAAAAACCTCAAATACAGGAAAAAAGGCAAAGAACATCAGTCTTTGGGTAAGAAAATCTAACTAGATTTCTATGTAGAAATTCAAGTTTCTTCTGCTGCAAGCCTGATTTTTCAAAGGGATACCTACTATTATTTAAAGGAAGATCATGTAATTCCCCAAAATAAAAATCATACAAATTTTAATTCTATTTAATCTAAAAATAAAAATATGCCTCTAAACTACTTTTTGAATAGAGTCACAACATCAAGTCAACAGCTGAAAATCAGACCTATTAAAGGGTTAAGAATTGTTGCTTTACAACAAATGTGTATAAGGTGTATGCTGTTTGCTTTCACATTGTAATCAACATATCTGTGAAACACCTTGTTCATATTAAGCTGAAAAGGGACTATAAAAGCTCCAGTTTTCAGCTATTGTTCATCCTTAAATGTTCAATTTTACACAAAACATGGCTTCCAAAGTATTAGCACTGGAGAACCCACTGTAATAATTTAAATCTGGAAATTTGTGGCCATTCTAATTATAGAAGCTAAAAATATTCAGTGTGTAAGCTTTGGGGATCACTCATGAGTGAAGAGCAGTGTAATCATTTTCAAGGGTTCTCCAAATCGTGTGCGTTACTTGGGGGCATAAATTTAATACGAACTATACAGTGAAATGGGTGATCTCAAGCTGCTGGCTATTAGACTCAATTTTTCAATATGATGCTTGATGAACCTTGGTTCCAACTCAGTTTTAGCAATAAAAAGTAAAAGTTCTAGAGAAAAAAATATATATAAAGCACAGCTTGAGTCACTCAGAGTAACAGTTTAAGAAAAATGCTTAAATGTATTGTTCATTCATTCAGCCAACAAATATTCATTAATATGCCAGGAACTGTTCTCAGTGCTGGCACAATTCAACTCAAGAATAAGGAATGTTGAAGAATACAATAACAATAATAAAAACTAACATGTTTGGCCATTTACACTGCTGAACAAGATTTCATAAAGATCACTTTATCTGTTCCTCGTAACTCCTCTGTGAATGAGGTTTTATAATTATTTTAATAAGGAAAAAAGACACAGATGGCTCAAAATCAAATATAAGTAAGAGAGCTGGATGTTCAACTCATACCTTCCAAATACAAATCTCCATCGGTCATTGGGCAACACAAAATTACAAGATGCTCTGCTTTTACGTAAAGCATTGAGGAGAAGTTCTGCATGTTTCTGAGTGTTGTATTAAAGTTATTTAATATTGTTTTGGTTTGGGTTTTTTGTTTTTTAGGGATAAAGTTTCAAAGATTCAGACTATCATCTTTACAAGTTCAAAATGTTTGTAATCTCTTTATCCCATGAATTTACTTATTAGATGGAAGCATTGGTGAATGAGTTTGCCTGGTTAGCTGAGTCTTCTAAACAAATAAAAGAAGTTAACTCCCCAAGTATTAAAATCATCCTTACTTGGGAAAAGATACTGGATAAAAACTTCATGAGCAAAAAACATGAAAGAGTACTTTACAAAAAAAGTGTAGACAATAATCATACGAAAAGGCAGACAAGGTACTCTGAGAAATGCAAATTAAAACTACAATGTGATACAACTATACATCCAATAGAATGGCTTTAAAAAAAGACATACAAAGCCCCTTTTGTAAGGATGTGGCATAGACAATACTCTCACACAATGCTGGTAGAAATGTGAATTAGTACCAATTCTAAAGGAAGGTACTATCTACTAAAACAGTCCCATCAATTAAACTGGCAAAACACACAACTGAAATTCCCACATGTTCACCAAAAGACATACACAAGAATGGTCATAGCAGCACGATTCATAACAGCCAAAAGCTGGAAACAACCCAAATAAAATGAGTAAATCAAGAGCAAAATGGATAAATATACTGTGGCGTTCTTATAAAGTAGAACATTATGTAGCAATGAGAATAAACTGATGCCTCACACAAAACAAGAATGAATCTCACAACATAATGTGGAGCAAAAGAAGCCACGCACAAGAATACATACCACGTAATTCACTCACAGAAAGTTCAACGATAGGTGAAAGTAACCTACTGTCTCAGAAATCAGGAGAGCGGTTACCTTGGGGGGAAGTAATGACTTGAAGAGGGAGTTAGAGGAGGCTTCTGGATGCCAGCAATGGTCTATATTGTGGTCTTGGCACTGGTTACATGGATGTGTTCACTTAGGTAAATTGCTGAGCTGTCTACTGATGGTATGATGACATACAATTTTCTGACCAATGTATTTCAATAAAACTTAACAGAAGGAAGAGGGGAAGAGAAAAGAAGGAAGAAAGGAGAAAGTGAGGGAGGGAGAAGGGGGTGTAATGAATGAGGCTATCAGAGTCCACATCTAAATAGCCCTCAACCACTGTGCTTGCTTTAGTTCTTACCTCTGTCTCCCTCTTCCTTTACTACCACGCTGTTTTCAGGTACTTTTCAATGTTTTCCATGTATTTGCCAATGAAGCCCATTTTAGTCTTCTACTTTGTAGTTTACTGTTTGCTATGGGATTCGAAATTTTATAATCAATCATAGAACAGTATGTGTATTAAAAGTAAACTGACTCTGAGGGATGTCCTAGGAATAAAGTGAATTCTTTATAATGTATTTCTTTTTTTACCCTCTATTTTGCCTGCTCAGAGGCTTTTTTTTTTTTTTTTTTTTTTTTGCTGGGGAACATGCCAAATGTAGGAGTTTCAAATAGATGAAGTTGTTACTAGATCTTATCAGTGAATATTAGATCTCCAGGCCAAAGCTAGAATTAACTAACATAGAAGTCCATATCCCACAAGCTTATTTACTTGAAAATAGTTTTAAGAATAATATTAACCAGTGAATATACTTAAAAAAATCACCAAAATCTCCTTAAATAAGAAGGTATCTTCGAAATATTAAAAGTAGATTTTTCTAGTTGTGTCACTCATAGACTATTACAGCAGTGTTAAACATAACATACTCCTTTCTCATTTTGTATTTTTATTCATACTGATTTCTTTAATCCCCCAAAAAAGCATACTAGGAGTATTATTTAAAATTTTCTTAAGGTTTCTAATACAGAAATTCGAGTTAAATTCAAGTCAAGGAGTAAACCTTTTCCACACAATTATGCACAAAGTAAAAATACAAAACTCCAAAATATCAGTTGGTGGTTATTTATTTCCTTTAATATCCTAATTTCACTTAATTTCTTTCTGTGTTCATTCTACATGAAAAACAAAACTTAGCTCTCAAGATGGTAGCTAAAACTGGCACACCCAAACTGAAAATTCTTCTCTCATGAAACACTCCCTGGATTGCAGAACCTGAAATAAAGTTGCGGCAAGTGGGCACTGCTACTGAGCGGAATTACCAACAGAAAATGGAAACTGTCACTTTAAAACAGCATAAACTTTTATCTGCTTTAGTATCTTCTGCTGTGACTAAAAGGACATTCACCCATTCACTGACAGTGATTCGACAAACATGTATCACCAGTCAAAAGATAAAATATTCATTTCTACCTCCACCAATAATTTGCAGCTAAGTTTAAGAAAAGCATAGGGTTCTCTGACATAGTTTCCTCTTATTCTCAATAAGCATAACAATCCCTTACATTTACTTAGTTTTCAGGAAAGAAGAACAAGATGATGTTTTGGTTTACCCAAACAACTACAGAGTCACATAGTTTCAACATTACTGTTTCTACCACTATCTTTTTCCAATACAGAGGCTCCTAAACTTACGGTGGGTTATGTCCTGATAAGCCCATCATAAATTGAAAATATTGCAAGTCAAAAATGTGTCTAATACACCTAACCTACCAAATATCATAGCTTAGCCTAATCTACCTTAAATGTGCTCAGAATATTTACATTCGCCTACTAGGCAAAATCATCTAACACAAAGCCTAACCTATTTTACAAATAAACTATTGGATATCTCATGTAATTTATTGAATACTGTATTGAAAGTGAAAAACAGAAAGTTGTTATCAGTACTCGAAGTATAGACCCTACTGAATGCGAATGCTTTCACACCATTGTAATTCTGAAAAATTTTAACTCGAACATAGTAAGTCTGGAACTGTCTATATTCAGCCTATACTCAGCATCAAGTAAGACATTATCATTAAGGAATAAAATTATTGGCATCATTAGGAAGACTGGAAGAAAAAGTTTTCTCTCTCTTTTGCCACAGCAAGTAAATAAAGCCATTAGCATTTATACACTTGTTCATTTTTTAGAGACAGGATCTCCTTATGTTGCCCAGGTTGAGGTGCAGTAGCTATTCACAGGCACAATTTTATAGCAATTTTATAGCACATGACAGCCTCGAACTCCCATGCTTAAGTGATCCTCCCAACTCAGCCTCCAGAGTATCTGGGACCACTGCACCTGGCTCTCATTGTATTTTCAATGTCTTGTTAGAAATTTCATTGCACTGCTGAGACTACCAAATGCAATAAAAGCCATTGCCACAGAAGTATTATGAAAGTGGCCGGGTGCAGTGGTTCACGCCTGTAATCCCAGCACTTTGGGAGGCCGAGGCGGGCAGATCACAAGGTCAGGAGATTGAGACCATCCTGGCTAACACGGTGAAACCCCGTCTCTACTAAAAATACAAAAAATTAGCCGGGTGTGGTGGTGCGTGCCTGTAGTCTCAGCTACTCGGAGGCTGAGGCAGGAGAATGGTGTGAACCCAGGAGGCAGAGCTTGCAGTTAGCTGAGATCGCACCACTGCACTCCAGCCTGGGCGACAGAGCGAGACTCCGTTTCAAAAAACTAAATAAATAAAAATAAAAAATAAAAATGAAAGTAGTTAATATGGCTTTTGACAAAATTAAATCAGCCTCTACAAATGTGTGCGTGTGTGTGTGTGTGTGTGTGTGTGTAAACATATATTAGGCAGAACTGAGTAAAGGGGAATCTATCCCTATTGCTGGAAAAATAACCAAAGGTATGCACTACTGAGGATAAAAAGATCATCTTCATGTCAATAGAACAGAAGCATATTTTCCATTTTTGTGACCCAAATGTATCAACAGCTTAAATATTGGGAGAAAGGCAAAATGTATTTGGAATACAACTTAGCTGACCTTAAAACTTTATCCTCCTTTTCTCTAAGATTCCTACATTATGTAAAAGTAGTAAGATCCAGTTTTGTAGTCTTACTAGCTTCCTGGATGTTCTTTATCCATTTTGCTAAATGACTCCCTAAAAATACATAAATTTCATAAATCACAGGTTGTCCTTGGAAACAGCATCAACTGAGATCCATGTTCTGCTTATAGCTTCCTTTGTCCCATCAAATCATGCATTCTGATTCCTTCCATTTAGCAATCAAGAAAAAACTGCTTAGAAATTTTAATCATCATTAGATTTTCCTCTTCTCAGTTTGTTCTTTCCACTCCCAATCTTATCTACCAACTCCAGTCTTAGATTTCATTCATATTATTTTAAATAAACACAAAGAAACTCCAAGAAACAAATATGTATCTCGCCACACTTAGGTCCAGCAGAGTATCTCAGGACTCTTCTCCCCTAACAATAGCAGTCCTCATGGTCTACAGCACTCTCAGAGGCAGGCAAGGAATCCTGTTTATTTACATGATTCACCAGCTAGTGTGCATTTCTTTAAGTGTTGTCTTTTCCTTTAAGATGTAAGCTACGGCCAGATATCACTTTTGTTATCAGAACAAGGGATCAGAACCTCAAAACTGTACCTGCCAGCACTCAGCGAAAAATGAGATTACCATCAGGGCCTACTGGAAGTTGTCCCAAAGGTTACCCGATTTCTATCGCATTATTCCTCTAAATGTGATTGCCTTTATTTCTTTCACACAACATTTTTGTAAATCCAAAATGTCTCTTAATCATTTAAGAGACTGAAATCATAGCACTAACATTCAAACATCTAAAATTATTTAATATTGACTATATGAACTAAAAGAAATACATTAATCTAAACTGAGAGTACATTCTGCCAGTCTCATTGGGTGTCTAATGTATGTTTGTAAGTTTCTAGAAATGACCCCAAAAGAGCAAATGTCACCAAAACCCTCATTCTGAAGAACAGTTAAATCCAAAATGTTGGGGGTTTCTTAGTTTTCAGTTCTTTTAAGCATGGCTGGGACTATCAAAATATCCCATCTTGTCCTTGTCACCCCCACTCCTACAAATGCTCTCTGCCTCAACAGCTCATAATGCAGTGGCACTGCTTTCATGTCTCCATCTACATACATGAGAGTTTCTGTGTCATCTTACTTGAGAGTGTGGGATACAGTTAAAACAAATCATTCAATTTCAAGATCTACCACAAAGACCAGAATCCTATCAGTACTTTTAACTTTAAAATGAAAGTAAAAGTTTTTTCTCAGCTATAAAAGCTATAGAAAAATAAACAGGCACACTTCCTTTGAATGAAGTTATACTAATATTTTCAGTCTAAGTACTAAAATGACCATATAAATTATTTACATGCTAATATGATAGACACAAGAAAGACAGTTGTAGTCAGAAACATTTACAAAAGACATTACATTGGCTATAAAAAGGTACTGAATATTGTTCTAAAGCCATTGACGAATCTACTCAAATCACAATGAAAAAAAAATAGGCCCAAATGAGCAATGTACACTTTAATTAATTTAATTTAGGTAATATTACAACTCCAAGTCCCAAGATACAAGAAAAAAGAGAACTACAGTACAATACAGTGTGTCTTAGGAAAGGAACTGTTCCAGGATTTGAGACAATGAGCGTTTAGTACAGCCCAGTGTTCTTGATTTCTCATTAGGAGCAACTTTCCAGGGCACTGAAGCGAACTAGGAAAAGAAATGGGGAGGGTAAGCCAAAGGGGTCGCTGCTCTTCAGTGTCAAGTTGGAAAGAGCTTGCTGCGATCAATTATGCTGAGAAGGTAGGGCCTTGAGAGGGAAGGAAGGGTAGAAAAAACAGTTTTACAGGGCGCTGAAAAAAGTGACAGGACAGAGGTAGAACTGCTTCCTTCTCCATCTTTCACGTCAATTCAAGTTTTTCTTTTTGTTCTGTAAGAACTTTTGTCTTTATGGTGCTTGCTGCGGTTTGCTGATGTAGTTCCCAACTCCTGCCTTCCTTTGGTGACTTATTAACGGACTGGCAACGGCTGAGTAAAATGCACTTAAGAAAAAAGAAATCACCTCTCCTTGCCAAGACGCACATGCTGCCCAGTACCTGAGGAAGAGCTCCGCTGTCGCTGGCCAAAAGAAATTCCAGTTTAACCTCTGCCTCTCCTATCCAAATCCATTGCAAATAAATGTGTGTGTGCCACTTGCAGAGAATCTGCCTGACTCACCCCCCGCCTTTGGCGTGCCAGGGAGAGATGTAAATGCTCCGTCCTGGAGCGGGCAGTGAAGTGGGGGCCGCGGCCTCGGTAGCACTGAGAGTCCCCAAATCTCCCCCTGTGATGGGTTTGGGGATGTGTTCCTCTCAAGCAGGTGCCCGGTCACAGGGCGACCACCCAGGCTCCCAGCAACACACGTGTCACTGAGCCCGAGCCCAGCCCGCCGCAGACACTGGCCCCGCAGTCCTCGTAAAGACGCCCAGTAGCGCGCAGGGGACTTAGCAGTGAGGGAGAAGCAGGACCACCCAAACTTTTCCTCTAAACCCTAAAAAGGAAAAAAAAAAAAAGTACTTTTCCGCGGAAGCAGCCTCCACACACAGCCCGCGCCCAGCTCAGGGGATGCCCGGCCCGCAATTGACCTCTCTCTCCCTCCCAGGAGCGCGCTGAGGCCGCCTGCGCGCCCCACTGGATCGGCCCCCGGGCTCGCGCCCGCCCCGGCCGTGTAGCGAGGGACCCCATCGACCCTTCCGGCAGCTGCCGGGGCCAGGCGCTCACCTCCTGGGGTCCGGCTTCCGTCGCTCCTCCAGTTTGGCGGCGGAGTGTGGGGCTGCAGCGGCCACTGCCGCCGCCGCCGCCGCCTTCGCTGCCACCGCGGCCGCCGCCGCCACCGAAGCGCTGCCCGGCGCGCCGCCGGGGTTGGAGGCTGGGGGGCCGCGGAATCCCTGGAGGCGCGAGCCCGGGACGCGGCGGGGCCGAGCCGCGGGAAGTTGTCTGCGCGGGGCGCGGAGCGAGCCGGGCGCCAGTCACCCGCGCCCAAGTAGTCACAACTTTGCCGCCTGGGTGGGTGCGCGCTCCGGAGAGAAGCGAGTGCGGGAGAGCGGGGCAAAGGGGCTGGGGCGGGAGGGTCTTCGGAACAGGCAGGACTGGAACCTGAAGGGCCCGCGAGGGAGAAAGGTGGCGCAGGGGGGATGTCTACACAGCCCGCGTGCTGCTCGGCGAGCGAGTGTGTAAGAGCGCGGACGTCTACTCTAGTTTGCCTCCTGCAGCTCCTGCATATTTATGGGGATCTCTGATGTTCCTGCCAGTAACTAACGCTGCAGCAGTGGAGCCCAGCCCGGGCGCCCCTCGGGAGCAAGCCAGGGTGCGGGGGCTCAAGGAAGGCGGCCGCGGCGGAGGCTGTGCCGCGAGCGCGAGCCTGCGATCCATATTTAAAGCCGTAAGTGGCCTCGGCCGGCCCCCTGCCCTGCCCTCCCTCGCGCCCGCCCGCCCGGCCCCCACCGCTCCGGGCCGCCGCTCGGCGTCAGCCGCCCGGGCATCCGCGGCGGGGAGGGGCCTCGAGTCGCGCCGCCTCCGCCAGGGGCTTGAGCTCTGCGCTCAGCGCCCGCCCGGAGCTGGCTGAGGACCCGGCTCCGGACCAGCCGCTCTTGCCTCCCGGGTTCCTTCTTTCTCACGCCCTGGGCTGGGTCCTAGGTCCAGCTTTTTGTCCTACTCAGAAGAATTCCCCGTGGGGAGAGCCTGTGCTTCCATGCAGACCTAAAATTGCATGCGTTTCCCAGCTCAGATCACTCTTGACTCTACTTTATAAAACTTGGGGCGTATAGAGTGCTGCCGTAACACAGTATTAAGTCATTGTTCACCTTTAACAAAAGATATCTGAAGATAATGTGGTTGTCAACTGTGTCCTTCACTTATGTCACTGATGCCTTTCTGTCTTCCTTGGGAGTTAAGAAAACAGCCTTAGCAAAGTGATTATTTGTATTTATTCTGTTCCTAAGTCTAATTAATGAGGTTCAAGTACTGTTTGCCAAGCAAGTAATATATCAATGACCCAGCACCATTGCCATCGGTAAACCATTGAATCATAAGTAAACCATTAAGCTATGAACAGACTGTCAGCACAGACACACCATATATTGTTCTGGGTACTGCTAGAGAGTAGTCACTTAATGGATTTCAACCACATGGTATATCATACAAGTGTATATCATTTTCCAGTAATACATATTATTTGTAATGTATATGTGGACATCACTGACCAAACTGTTTTCAACAGTAGCCACCAAAACGCATAAAGCCCAAGAGAAATAATTTCACATACCAACTGCTCCTGGTTCCCAGTCTTTCTTCAATACAAAGCTATAACTAATAGGACCTCCAAGGGGAAAAAAAAAATAAGGGTAGGGAGGAAATAATTTGAGGACAGAGGCTTTTCTTTCTAGTATTCAAAACTGGAAGAGATCCAGAGATCCATGGTGCCTCACCAGTGCTTGGAAAGCAGGTATGGAGCTTGTGTCTTTTAAATAGCTTGTACCTTTAAAATCCTTAGTTAATGCTCAGAAGGCACAAGGAACCACCCCAGTCAGTCTGATGTATGAAATGAAAATGTACTGTCATGTGTCTCTTGTCACATCTGGCTCACATACATGTTCACACATTCTACATAACCCACTGCAGTGATATTCATCAGAGTATCACTGGGAATTTTTAATGGGAAACTCAAAACCAAAGGTAAAACAAAAATTTAGCTTTAAAGTTTTCACCTAAATGATTATATTCTGTTTCTAGACGAATGTTAAAATTAACTTTCACTCCCTGAGCAGGCAGTGAGCAAGAATCAGCAACCACAAAGTAAGCTAACAGGCAAAGGGAAGTCACTTTTGTATTAAAAATTTGCCACTGCTGTTCAGCAGTTTTTCACACTGTGGATCATGTATTTCAACATAGCTGGCAATTTCTCATTATAATGGTGAAGCAGCCATGAACAGTCAGTGTTGGTGAATAAGAAGGAAAAAGTCCAAGAAACACATTTTTCAAGCATTCTGCTGCAAAATATATCAAACTTCCCTTCACGTAAGTTGAATAGGTAACTCCTGAAGGCATTTCAGTACAAAGATTGGCAAGAATTTACCCTGAAAGGAGCATGAAGTTGGTGTGTGGGGTGGGAGGCAGGGAGACAAATTTGGTGTGTGTCTTAAATTAATGAGAAAAAGAGTTGTCTTTGGCAAAGGGTTGACAATCTCTGTTATCATTTTCATTACTTGATGTTTGCTGTCCCACAAATAAAAGAGCGTGTTCTATTTCCTTTCCTATTGATTAGTGTCCAGTAGTTGAGATATATGTGTGTTTTCCTTTGAAAGGTCATTGATTAATTTTTCTTATAAACTCTGCATGTGATCACTTTCGATTGCTTTTCTGGGTGATAACAATGAATCCTGAGATTTTTGTTCACCTCTCCTAAAACATATGCTATGTCTCCTGATTCTCATAAGCCCAAAGAAAGATTTATTAGTTCTTTTTGTCTTGGGGTTCACACGGTTTGGTGACAAGAAGAATGAGCAGAAAAACTGATGGAATTAGAAAAAAATGGTGTAAGTAAGCTTTACTGATAATGATTTGTTTACTTTTTAATCAATAACTCTCTGTACTAAATGACTTCTTAGAATACCCGCCCAGTGCTTAGCTTATTAATCAAGTTTCTTTCATATCATCCAAGGTCCTAATAGGCATCTAAAGAAAATAGAAAGAAGGACCTTTGTTTCGATGACAAGCACCATCTAGTGGCAGCAGGTGATGATGACATAATGTCTAACAAAAATGAAGATGAAAGTTTTTGAATAGGTAGTCCAGGCATTCCTGGTGGCATATAGGCATGACATTCTTTGATTCTGAAACAAGAAGTTGTATGTAGTAGAACAATGCAATTGATCGGCCCTGTGTTGACTGTTGAAAGTAAGGTGCAGATGTGACCTGCAGATAGGATTATTAGCATAGAATTTTCTCAGTATTTGTGTGACTGAATAGGTCCGTAAAGACTCTGTATTTAAGTTTCCTCATTACATAAAATAGGAAGAGTGATGGCTTGTCACCAGATGTTATCTGTAAAGCACTGTGTTCAACAAAGGGCAGAATCCTTAAATTAACTATTATAGTTGGATTTTTTCACTACTAGGAAGAAAAAGTGAAAAATATAGTTGGATGTTTCTCCTGGAGTTAAACAAAATTATAACATTCATACGCATTTCATATTGTGGCCTAAACAGAAAGGTGGTAGGAGATAACGTTATAGCTTGTTACTACAAATGTCAAAGACTGATCAGAGATGTTTGTCAATATCAAGTCCTTTTAAAATAGGTGGCTGTTTGGTGAAAGTCTGACCAACATTTTGCTACACAAATAGAGATTTTCTTTGTGCTGATATTTGTTTGGACTTGTAGTTGTTTGCAACAGAATGATCATTTAAAGTTGCCACTCTATATCAATTTAGTTAACCACTTCATGGTAGAGTAAGAAATGAGAAAAAGCACTTTTTTCCTTCTCATTCTAAAACCAATCTAGGATGAAAAGATAGATAGATAGATAGATAGATAGATAGATAGATAGATAGATAGATAGATAGATAGATAGATAGGGATCGATAGATAACAGATAGATAACCAAAGGCCTCATTTTTGTTTCACTTACATTCCACGAGTATTCATATTCAGTCTGGCAAATTCTTGAATAAATTCACCTAACCTAGATTTATAATTAACATTCTCTCCTCAAATCCCAGGTTTAAAAATACCTGTAGCCCCTTTATATGAGGAGAGAATGAAGGTGAACACAGTTTTTGGAAGCTGTCAGCACAGCATGAGCTGGGGAAAATAATTTTATTTGGTTAAATATGTGTCCCAAGTTGCTTCACAGCTTTAGCAACTGAGCTCTCAACCGTATCCAACTGTCATTTTTAAAACACATGCCTAAAGTCAAATATCAGAAGAGGTTCTAACTTCTGAAAACAGGAACTTATCTCAGTTAATGTCAAGGAAAGCAAGCTATTCAATCTGAGTCTCAGTTCCCACAGCATTAAAATCAAGGAGCTTAAGATAATACCCCAAAGTTCAATAATTCCAATAGGATACCAGAATGATTTCCTCTAATAAAATTGAACAATATGTAATAGAGAAATACGCAAATCTTTCAGAAATGGTATCAACATATTTATTATGAAAGCTCTGTTTAATAACCTTAGGCCATACAGGAATTCTCCCATAGATCAGCATAACACAGGACACAGGCCTCTCCGTTTGGAAGGAGAAGGAAAACTTAAAATGAGCTACTAAGCCACTAAAACCCAGGCCCCTGATTTAAAAGATTGGTCTGGTTTTAGGTACGATGGTAGAGAATTATGTTAGACTTCCATACCAGAGCAGACTCTTGGGGCCCTTGGACTCTGATAATGTGAGTGTGAGTGTGTGTTTATGCGCGTGTGTGTGTGTGTGTGAAATGTACATGTGCGTGATCAGACCAGCCATTTCCCAGACACAGAAAGGTGCTTTTTCCTTTGTATCCCACTGGCTTCCCGCCTCCTTGGGAAATGAATGGGCCTACATGGCAGGCCACTTAAAAGCTGCTCCTCCTTTTTGGCCTATGGACTAAGTCATGTGGATTCAGCTGTTCCATTGCTTGGAGACAGGTTTCCCCATGGACTAACCGACCACCAGATCCAACTGGGCTATAACCATTCACATCCTACTGGTCTGCTCTTCAGACCAGGCCTGTCTTGGAGACCACAGCACCTCAGTCTCTCTGCAAGTAGCAAAACAGTTGATGTTGCTAGTACTCATCTACCAGACTCATGTCTTCACGGAAAACACTGCAAATCAAAATCTGAATATTAAAAGTTGGCTCCCTTTTCCCCTCTGCTTAGGGAAAGAGCACTCTGGGCAAATGTGCCTTCATGGCTTTTCAATTTCCCAGTACCAACCAAAGACGCTCAGTTCTACACAGAATATGGGGAATGCTTGAGTCATCCATTCAGTCAACCAGCATTTATTAAGAACCTACTTATTTTGTGTCAAGAATCTTCTGGGTGATGGATTCCTAGAAAAAGAAAAGTTCCTGCTTCATGGAACTTACAAGTAAACAAATAAGTGGACAAAATAATGTCTATTATCTTGGAATGCTAAATGCAATGAAGCGATAAATGCTATGAAGAGGGTGACCAACTATCCCAGGTTACATTGCCAATTTACCCCAGTTATCCTTCTGTCATTACAGCACTCCCTTTCACCTCAAAAGGAAGACATAGTGAGAAATTGTAGAATCCCCTTAGCCCTAGAAGAAATAAAGCATAGAGATGTGATGCAGTTGACAAGGTAAGGGAGAGCTGCTTTCAAGTGGGGGGGTTAAGGAAGGCCTTTCTGTGATAGGAATGTTTAAGGAGAGATCTGAATTGACAAGACATAAATATGAAAAATTTTAAAGGCAATTTGACAGTACAAATGGCATCTGGCATGGTGCCTTACACATAGTAGGAACTCAGTAATTACAGAATGATTGATGGCATTCCTTCTTTTTTGGAACATTAAAAATAGAGAAGCTTACTTACCCAGAATATATTTCTATTAAGACAGATTTCAGGCTTCACAAATTACTTATGACATCATTCTTCTTACACAATAACATTGGGGCTATATCTGTGTATTTATTTGCATGTGCATAAAGCATCTCTTGAAGGATACATCAGCAATTAAAAGCACTATTTGCTTCCAGGAAGGGGAACTAGAGCAGGCATAGGGAGGAAGACTTTTCACCGAATCATTCATACTTTTTAAAAATTTAGCTGTGCCCATAGATTGCTTATTTTTAAATGAAATTTGGATTTAAAATATATAAATAATTCCATTTATCTGCCTATAATTTTCCATATGAATAAGTATATAATTTAAACAGAATCCTACCTGATAGATTAATACTTTTACAAACTATGACACAGTGGCTACTGAGACACCAGTGACAAGACTAAAATGTCTAACCCCTTTCATAGTTATTGGATGTTGTTCAGTGCCAAAAGTATTTGCTCACTTCCCACCTGGGCTCCATTCAAATCAGTGTCAAAAAAGTACAAAAAGATTTTCGAAAGGAAATTGCTGCTTTTCTTGCACCTTGGCAAGTTAAAAAAAAAAAAAAAAAGTAAAAAAATTTAAAAAAACATTTTATCAGGCATCTTGCTGTAACTTTGATTAGAAGGGTTAGTTTTCAAAAATGAAATTGGGCCACGTGTAGTGGCTCATGCCTGTAATCTCAAAATCTGGGGAGGTTAAAGCAGGAGGATTGCTTGAGCCTGGGCTACATACAGTAAGCCATAATCATCCCACTGCACTCCAGCCTGGGCAAAACAAGACCCTGTCTCAAAAACAAATAAAAGAAAATGTGTTGCTTTCTTTCATTATAAAAGCAATGTAGTGTTACTATTAAATCATCATAAAGGCCGGGCGCGGTGGCTCAAGCCTGTAATCCCAGCACTTTGGGAGGCCGAGACGGGCGGATCACGAGGCCAGGAGATCGAGACCATCCTGGCTAACACGGTGAAACCCCGTCTCTACTAAAAAATACAAAAAACTAGCCGGGCGCGGTGGCAGGCGCCTGTAGTCCCAACTACTCGGGAGGCTGAGGCAGGAGAATGGCGTGAACCCGGGAGGCGGAGCTTGCAGTGAGCTGAGATCCGGCCACTGCACTCCAGCCTGGGCGGCAGAGCGAGACTCCGTCTCAAAAAAAATAAAAATAAAAATAAAAAAATAAATCATCATAAATAGAGAAAAATAGGTGGAGTGGCAATAAAAAAAATCTCAGAGAAGACTTTCATATTTTTACATATTTCCTTTGCATAATTTAGATTTGTGGTTTCCAGTTGATTGACCATACTGTATTTAAAAATGGTGTGTGGGCCAGGCGCAGTGGCTCACCCCTGTAATACCGGCACTTTAGGAGGCTGAAGCGGGCGGATTACTTGAGGCCAGGAGTTTGAGACCAGCCTGGCCAACATCCTGAAACCTTGTCTCTACTAAAAATACAGTTAGCTGGGCGTGGTGGTGCACACCTAATACCAGCTACTTGGGAGGCTGAGGCATGAGAATTGCTTGAACCCAGGAAGCAGAGACTGCAGTGAGCTGAGATCATATCTCTGTGCTCAGAGGCAACAGAGTAAGACTCTGTCTCAAAAAAAAAAAAAAAGAAAAAAGGTGTATGGTCGTCAAACCTAATTTTGAGTAAGGACAATCTCTTTTGTCATAAAACACAAATTTTAAGAGATGTGGCTAGGAAAAAAAAAAAATCTTGTCAAACCCAGTTCATAGCTGTTATACTCTTATCTAAACACAGTTCCAGAATTTCCCTTCTGTTTATGAAAATTCCAATGGAATAAGTTGTCTATTGACAGTTTCTGCTATCTGGCAATTAAAATACTGATAGGCTCACTAACAACAGTAATAGTAATAATATGGCCAGCACCTACATAGCCATTACCAGGTTTTAGGATCTGTTCTAGTAAATTAACTCATTTAATCTTGATTTTAAAACCCCGTTGTTAGTAGTGGTATCACTTTCTTTCTTGTTGTTGTTTTATTTATTTATTTTTTGGTGGTATCACTTTCATCTTCACAAGAAGCTGTATGTCTATCAGAACTCCCTACGTTTTTATACATGGTCAACTGTTTCAGATGTACTCAAAATTTGAGAAAGTTTGGAGTTGAGTTGGGTTGGTCTGTCTCTGTCAATTTAAACATCTGGTCCAGAAGGGTTAGATAATTGTTGGGGATAGCCAGGCACAGTGGCTCATGCCTGTAATCACACCACTTTGGGAGGCTGAGGCAGGCAGATCACGAGGTCAGGAGATTGAGACCTGGCTAACGCCGTGAAATCCTGTCTCTACTAAAAATACAAAAATTAGCCTGGCGTGGTGGCACGCACCTGTAAGCCCAGCTACTTAGGAGGTTGAGGCAGGAGAATCACTTAAACCTGGGAGGCAGAGGTTGCAGTGAGCCGAGATCACACCACTGCACACCAGCCTGGGCGACAGAGGGAGACTCCGTTTCAAAATTAATTAATTAATTAATAATAAAAGGTAATTGTTGGGGACATCACATAGTAGAACACCTAAATTACATCTACTTCTCTTATTTCAACTGAACCTGACAGAGCACATATATACTGATATCAATACCCACATATACTTCTGAGATATCAGCTATCCAAAAACAGAATTTTAGAATTTGAAAATACTAGACTTTGATTTTGTTTCTTTTTCATCTTGACTACATTCTGCCACTGCTATCTCACATGAAAGTTTCAATGGTGTTTTTTTCTACCTTCAGTCACAGGTATGTGCTTTCTATCTGCAGTCCTTCCTATGGGGTGCACAGTAGAAATTCAACATATAGGTTTGAAAGTCATTAAAAATTTCCCAGGCACTGGTAACACCATGGTATTTGTTTATAATGTACTATATAGAAAAACATAGTACAGACAGTACTACATAGTATATATAAGGCTCAGTACTATCCACAGTTTCAAACATTCACTAGGGATCTTGTAAAGTATCCATTGTGGGTAAGGGGAGGACTACTGATACTGTGACCTTAATTTCTTGATTTTTCATTATAAAATAAGCGGAGGAGGGAAATCTTTTTCTTGGTGTTCTGATGGTGGTGCTGGTGTTTGGTATCTAGGCATTGAGCCTGATGCTAGTAATCTTCATTCCTAAATTAAATTTTGAGACTTTTATCTCTGTTTACAAAAAAAACTAACATTTTACTCAGAATTACACAGAAATTAGTGGCAAAGGCCAACATACCATTTTTCATTCAGCAATTTTTACTTGCTTAAACTTAAAGAAGATTCATATTCTGCAAACATCTGTCAGAAAATATCTGTGCTAGGCTGGATGTGGTGGCTCACGCCTGTAATCCCAGCACTTTGGGAGGCTGAGGCGGGAGGATCACAAGGTCAAGAGATCGAGACCATCCTGGCCAACATGGTGAAACCCCATCTCTACTAAAAACACAAAAATTAGCCAGGCATGGTGGCATGTGCCTGTAATCCCAGCTACTCAGGAGGCTGAGGCAGGAGAATCGCTTGAACCCAGGAGGCAGAGGTTGCAGTGAGCCAAGATCACGCCACTGCACTCCAACCTGCCATAAAGTGAGACTCTGTCTCAAAAAAAAAAAAAAAAGAAAGAAAGAAAATATCTGTGCTAGAATATGTAATGGCAAAGCAGGAATTGGAAGAGGGAGACTGTTTTCGAATTATTGATAGGTAAATTCCTTTTGTCTCAAACTTTCATCTAAGTGTTTAAGTAACTTTGATCCAAGGAAAGTAACCCCAAATTACTTTTCAATACTCAAATTTTTTCATAGGTGTGGTGATGTCTTGGAACCAATAGCCTGGCATCCTAGTCCAGGGAAGTTATTTAAAATAAATTCTAATAAGGAAGAAAGAATAAGAGACAAACAGAACAAAGTAGAAGAGTTCTAGACAACTCTCTCTGCCTCCACCAGTAGCCGTCAAATTCCATTACTGCTTCTTTGATTAAATTAAAATACAGAAAGTATTGAGTATTTATTTAACACTTTGCCTATCCTGGCAAGAGTAAAAGACATTCCATTTAGAGAAACAACTATTCAAAAGCTTCTGCTGACATTGCAGTTACTATTTGGAATAAAGACCAGAGTAATCAAGTAGATGGAGGTGATTTTTCAGAGAATACAAAAGAAAATTTACATACTAGGTATAGTGGTGCTGTACTAATAAACTGCTTTCATAATCTTGCTTTAGCATAGACCACCAGTCAAAGCAAATGGAAGTCGCCCCACGTAATAGTAAAAAAGTTTAAGCAAATGAATTCAATACTGCATTCAATCATTAATAATACTACGTAACTAGTGTTGTCAAGTATGTCCTAATCCCCATGGAAACTAGACAACAGAATAAAAAGTACCCCTGTTCTACAACTGAGGGAACAGAGGCTCTGAAACATCAAGTGACTGACCTCAAGTCACACAAGCACCAAATTTACGAAGCCAGGGTTCTGTAACTAGGCCTAAGTCCATGCTCTTTTTACTATACTGTGCCTTCTCAATCTACCCATAGGAGGTACATAAAAAGAAAGTTGGCACCACTTAGTCCTTGGTGGGTAAAGTATGGCCTCCCAACATCCACACTATCCTCTCCACACTCTCCATTTGCAGTCTAGCCTGCACACAAAGCCACATTAATTTTCCTAAAGCACTGCTTTTTATGAACCTCCCACTGTTCTTCAAAACAAAACAAAAACAAAAACTTTTCAGTAGTTCTTCATCAACTATTGAATGAAATCCATGTTATTTAGCTTGGAATTAGTAGCATTTCATGACTTAGCTTCAACCAGCTGTATTTGCTACTGATCCCATACACAGTTTGATGCTTCACTCAACCTAGATTTCTCACCATTTTCTAAACAGGTATTTTATTTTCTTGGTCCCAGTCCCTTGCTCATGCCATTTATTTTACCAGGAATGTCTTTGTTTCCTCAATTTTCATCTCTACCTATTAAAAGCCTTATTTTAAAATATCCAATTTTAATGCTGGCTTAATCCATATTCTCTGATTAGTTCAGCCCTAAAACCTCTCTCTTCCATACTGATAGCATTGAGACTGTGCCACTTACATGTCACCAACACCATCACCAGTATTGAGGCTTTTGATATATGTTTCTTATATCCCCCACTAAATTTTAAGCTCTGTGAAAGTAAGAAATGTGACTTATACATTTTTACATTGTCTCCTCTAGTACAGTCCTATGCGTATAGTAGGCTCTCACTAAAAGCTGAATGAATAAATAAAACAATTAGTAAATGAACTTAATAATGTTTACAAGTTCAATTATAGTAAAGGCCCCCTTGATAGGTAATATTGAGACCAAAACACTTGTAAGTTTTCATTCTTCTGTGGCTAGTCATGTAAAAGTCATCTTTTATATTCAGTTATTGGCTTGAGTAAAATATGGGTAAGTTTTCATGAGAAATTAGACTTAAACATGTAATTTTCTTCTGTTTTAAATCATCTTTGATTTATTCATTCAAAAAATATTTATGAAATGCCTATTATACACAAGATTCAGCAAAGTACTGAAGAAACAGGGATGAGCAAGATAGACAAGGCCACTGTCTTCAGGAAGCTTAAATTCTAGTTGAAAAGAGAGGCAGTAAACAAGTAAACAAACATATAAAATAATAATTTATACTATAGAAATAAATAAGATGATAAAGGAGAGAGTGATGAGGTAGAATATTTAGATTGGCTGGTCAGGGAAGGCCTGAGGAGGCAACGGCTCACCTTAAAGTATCCAGCCATGCAGAGCATGTTGGGGAATGTGCTCTAGGCAGAGAAAACAGCAGATTCGAAGGCACTTGAGGGTTGAGGAAAGAAAGGAGATCAGTGACAGTAGAGCACAATGAATAAGCAGAGAGTAGTGATGAACTGAGGTTTCTAGAAGGAGGCAAGAGACAAATCTTGCAGGGTTTTGTAAGTCTAGGAAGGAATTAAGATCTTATTCCAAATGCAATCAGAAACTACTGAAGATTTATAAACAAGGGTGTCACATGATCAAATTTAGAATCCGGAAAGTTCATTCTTAGAACTGAACTGGCAAGAAGGCCCTTGCCACATGCCAACACCTTAATCTTGGATTTCCCAGCCTCCAGATCTATGAGACAATATATTTCGGTTCATTATAAATAACCCAGTCTCATTGACAAAGTGAAGAGACGACCCACAGAATGGAAGAAAATATTTGCAAACTGCCCATCTGACAAGGGATTAATAACCAGAATATATGAGGAGCTCAAACAACTCTATAAGAAGAAAACTCGAGTAATCCAATTTAAAAATGGGCAAAGTAGCTGAATAGACATTTGTCAAAAGAAGGTATATGAAAGGTATATGAAAAGGTGCTCAACATCATTGATCATCAGAGAAATGCAAATCAGAACCACAATGAGATATCAGCTCATGCCAATTAAAATGGCTTTTATGTAATGTAAATTAGTATAACCAGTGTGGAGAACAGTTTAGAAGTTTCTCAAAAAAATAAAAATAGAGGCTGGCGCAAGGCTTATGCCTATAATCCCAGCAGTTTGAGAGGTCAAGGCAGGTAGATCACCTGAGGTCAGGAGTTCACGAACAGCCTGACCAACATGGTGAAACCCCATCTCTACTAAATTAAAAAAAAAAAAAAAAAAAAAAAAAAAAAAAGCCAGGTGTGGTGGTGCATGCCTGTAATCTCAGCTACTTGAGAGGCTGAGGCAGGAGAATCTGGGAGGCAGAGGTTGCAGTGAGTTGAGATTGTGCCATTGCACTCCAGCCTGGGCAACAACAGCAAAACTCCATCTCAAAAAATAAATATAAATAAATAAATAAAAACAGAGCTGCCTTATGATTCAGCAATCCCACTCCTAGGTATACACTCAAAAGAAAAAAAAAGGAAATCAATATATCAAAGAGATATCTGCATGCCCATGTGTATTGCAGCAGTGGTCATAATAGCCAAGATTTGGAAGCAACCTAAGCGTCCATCAACAGATGAATGCATAAAGAAAATGTGGTACACACACACAGTGGAGTACTATTCAGCCTTAAAAAAGAATGAGATCCTGTCATTTGCAACAATATGGATGAAACTGGAGGTCATTATGTGAAGTGAAATGAGCCAGGCACACAAAGGCAAATTTCACATGTTCTGACTTATTTGTGTGAGCTAAAAATCAAAACAATTGAACTCACAGAAATAGTAGAAGGATGGTTACCAGATGATGGAAATGGTCGTGGGAGCGGTGTGGGAAAAGTGGGGAGGGCTAATAGGTACAAAAAATTAGAAAGAATGAATAAGACCTGATATTTGCTAGCACAACAGGGTGACTATAGTCAAAAATAATTTAATTGTACATTTAAAACAGGCCTGAAGCGGTGGCTCACGCCTGTAATCCCAGCACTTTGGGAGGCCGGGGTGGGTGGATCACCAGAGGTCAGGAGGTCAAGACCAGCCTGGCCAACATGGTGAAACCCCATCTCTACTAAGAATATAAAAAATTAGCCGGGTGTGGTGGCGTGTGCCTCTAATTCCAGCTACTTGGGAAGCTGAGGCAGGAGAATCGCTTGAACCCAGGACACGGAGGTTACGGTGAACCGAGATTGCACCACTGTACTCCAGCCTGAGTGACAGAATGAGACCCCATTTCAAAAAAAAAAAAAAGAGAGAGTATAATTGGATTGTTTGTAACACAAAGGATAAATGTTTGAGGTAATAGATGCCCCATTTACCCTGGTGTGGTGATTACACATTGCATGCCTGTATCAAAATATTTTATGTAACCTATAAATATATACACCTACTATGTATTCACAAAAATTATTTAAAAATTTAAAAACAAATAATTTAAAAAAACAAAAAAAGACATTACCCAGCTTTAGGTATTCTATTTTAGCAGCACAAAACAGACTAAGGCAAGGGTGAAGACTGAAGATGGAGAGAAGTGAATAAATTTTAAAGACATTTTGGAGGTAGAACTAAATGAACTTGTTGACACATTAGATATAAGAGTTGAAAGAACAAGAAAAATCAAAAGTGACTCCTACATTTTGTTTTGGAAATGGTGCCATTTTCTAAGATGGAAAAACTT
Organism: Macaca thibetana thibetana; assembly: GCF_024542745.1. NCBI lineage: Eukaryota > Metazoa > Chordata > Mammalia > Primates > Cercopithecidae > Macaca > Macaca thibetana. The sequence continues at coordinate 123,293,130 of NC_065582.1, read as the reverse complement.
GAAGACCAGCTGTGCGGAAGACAGAAATCACTGTTTTGATTTTTGAGGAAAGACAGAAAAAACACTATTTTGAACATAATAAGTTTGAGATGTCTGTTAGATATCCAATTCTAATAAATAATCAACATCACAAAAATGTTAACATTTCACTTTTAACATAACACTTACATTCTCCTGATTGTATACTCACTTTTTATTTGGTCAATGTGGCAGATTATATTTCCCAAAGAGGGTCTCCCTAACATCTCCACTTCCACGTCCTCTTCTCTGGTGTGACCTCGCGACTCGCCTTTCAAAAGGCAGAGTCTAATTCTCGTCTCCTTAAATCTGGATGTACTTGGGACCGCTTTGACCAATACAGCACAATGGAATAAGGCTATGTGGCATAGATGGTGCAGCTACTACTTTATTTGCCAGAATAGCCATGCTTGGAGCCTTGAGCTGCTGTATAACAAACCCAATTGTCCTAATGCTGCCTTGCCTGGCTCCAAGCCAAGCTACTTGGAGTGACCACATGGAGAAGACATCTATCTGTAGGTAGTCTGGTTAGCAGCTCTAGTCTTCAAGTCTTCCCAACACAGGCACCAGGCATATGAGTCAAGGAACCTCTGAATGATTCTGACTCCCTGCCATCAAATCACTCCAGCCCTCAAATCTCTTCAGCTGGAATCCTAACCACTATGAAGAAGAGGCAAGCCATTTTGCTGTGCCCTGTCCTAACCCCCGGAATCTATGAACATAATAAAATGCTTGTTGTTATAAGCTACTAAGTTTTGTAATACTTCATCAAGCAGCAGTGGTATTCAGATCAGCCAGTTACTCAAACATTCAAGGAAAAAATACATCTGAACTATAATCCTATCTGCCTGTACTGTTCAATCCTACATTCTAGAGGAGCTTGCAATCTCCAAACAAAATGTTTAAACTAAATGTCATTTCACTTACCCAAATGAAGTTTAAATAACTGTGTTAGTGGTAACTATGAGACAGACAAGGAATCTGAAGCTCAGACATAAATTGGGCACCTAATTCTTCTTGGAAAAATTAAGTTGGATAGTACTGGGTATTCAAATTTCATAAAAGCTAGAGTCAAAGGAAGACAATTTAAAACCCTGATGCATATTTCAAATCTCATGATTTCATTTACATTCCATAAGCAGTTTTCCTGAAGATAGCTCTAAGTTCACATAAGTGGAGCTAGAAATAAAATAGACTGCTTATGGATAAAATTATTATGTATGCCAAACAGGGCATTGGAACACAAAGTTGCTTTGTTTACAGAAACAATCCTCTGTATTTTTTCTTTTCTTAACACCCAATATTTTCTCTTCACCTTTCTTACGAGACTTGTGAACTAGGAGAATTTGGACTTTGTTATTAGGATATTTCTTGCAAAAGAATACCTTGATTTGAAAACTGTTTTAACGCAATATACTAAATTTTAAAAGTATATTATTTTCCTAGGAATTAGGACCTGCTATCCTTTGAGTGAATAAAGTCTATTTGTTTTGCCTTTACAACAATTAAAAATATTTAGTGACTGATCACTCCTTCATATGGGTGAGTACAGCAAATGTTAACAATAAACAATATTTCCCAAGATAGCAGTTTTTTTAGCCACTGCCTCCTGGCTCTAACAGTGCTGCTATTTAATAACATTTCACTCCTTAGTAAACTAATAAGATTTTATTACCCTTGCAGATCCATTATCAATAGGAAACTTTTATTTTTATGGACAAAACAACTGGACTCAAGGCTCTTGGCTTTACTTCTGCTTTCACTATTATGCTTTGTGGATAATACCAATATTGGTACTTGCTTGAAATGTTAAGATTCTGGAAGCTCCTAAAAAACAGTAACTATGTGTGCTCACATTATTATTTTTTTTCATTTCTTTCCAAAAAGTAAACTAACGCACTTAGTATTTAAAGCCTTAGAATGTTCCAGCTGCCATATAGAAATTTTTATTTTGGGACTCATTGGGTCATGTTTTAATGATGTATTGTAACAAGAAGAACTTCAGAATAATGCTTTTTTATTAGTTAAATTATTATTTTTTCATTATCATTATACTTTAACTTCTGGGATACATGTGCAGAACGTGCAGGTTTGTTACATAGCTATACATGTGCCATGGTGGTTTGCTGCACCCGTCAACCCATCATCTACATTAGTATCCTTCCCCTAGCCCCCCACTCCATGACAGGCCCCAATGTGTGAAGTTCCCCTCCTTGTGTCCATGTGTTCCCTTTGTTCAACTCCCACTTATGAGTGAGAACATGTGGTGTTTGGTTTTCTGTTCCTCTGTTAGTTTGCTGAGAACGATGGTTTCCAGCTTCATCCATGTGCCTGCAAAGGACATGAATTCATTCTTTTTTATGGCTGCATAGTATTCCCATGGTGTATATGTGCACATTTTCTTTATCCAGTCTGTCATTGATGGGCATTTGGGTTGGTTCCAAGTCTTTGCTATTGTGAATGGTGCTGCAATAAACATATGTGTGCAAGTTTCTTTGTAGTAGAATGATTTATAATCCTTTGGGTATATACCCAGTAATGGGATTGCTGGATCAAATGGTATTTCTGGTTTTAGATCCTTGAGGAATCTCCACACTGTCTTCCACAATGGTTGAACTAATTTACACTCCCACCACCAGTGAAAAAGTGTTTCTTTTCCTCCACATCCTCTCCAGCATCTGTTGTTTCCTGACTTTTTAATGATCACCATTCTAACTGGCTTGAGATGGTATCTCATTGTGGTTTTGATTTGCATTTCTCTAATGACCAGTGATGATGAGCTTTTTTTTTTGTAGGTTTGTTGGCCACATAAATGTCTTCTTTTAGAAGTGTCTGTTCATATCTTTTGCCCACTTTTTGATGGATTTTTTGTTTTTTTCTTGCAAATTTGTTTAAGTTCTTTGTAGATTCTGGATATTAGCCCTTTGACAGATGGATAGATTGCAAAAACTTTCTCCAATTCTGTGGGTTGCCTGTTCACTCTGATGATAGTTTCTTTTGCTGTGTAGAAGCTCTTTAGTTTAATTAGATCCCATTTGTCAATTTTGGCTTTTGTTGCCATTGCTTTTGGTGTTTTAGTCATGAAGTCTTTGCCCATGCCTATGTCCTGAATGGTATTGCCTAGGTTTTCTTCTGGGTTTTTTATGGTTTTAGGTCTTATGGGTTTTTTTTGTTTGTTCGTTTTGTTTTGTTTCTTTCATTTCTTTCCACAAAGTAAACTAACATACTTAGTATTTAAAGCCTTAGAATGTCCTAGCTGCTATATAGAAATTTTTATGTTGGAACTTACTGTGTCATGTTTTAATGATGTACTATAACAAAAGGAATTTCAAAATATGCTTTTTTTTTTTTTCTTTTGAGACAGAGTCTCCCTGTGTCCCCCAGGCTGGAGTGCAATGGCAAAATCTTGGCTCACTGCAACCTCCATCTCCTGAGTTCAAGAAATTCTCCTGCCTCAGCCTCTTGAGTAACTGGGATTACAGGCATGCGTCACCATGCCCAGCTTATTTTTGTATTTTTAGTAGAGATGGGGTTTCACCACGTTGGCCAGGCTGATCTCGAACTCCTGACCTCCTGATGGGAGTGATCTGCCCACTTCAGCCTCCCAAAGCGCTGGGATTACAGGCGTGAGCCACCACACTCGGCCTGCTTTTCCTTTTTTCTGAAGAGTGTGAATATAGGGGCTTGTTATAAAATAGGATAAGAAATTAGTTTAAACCAGAGGTTGCCAGACTTTTTCTGTAAAGAGTCAGATAGTAAATGTTTTGGGCTTTGCCAGCCATATATTCTTTGTCTCAACTACTCAGTTCTGCCACTGTTGTGAGAAAGCAGCTATAGGTGATATGCAAATAATGGATGTGGCCAGATTTGGCCACAGAGGGCCACACTTTGCCAACCCCTGGTTTAGACTAAAGGCAGACTACATTAATAAAAATATATTGAAGCAGAATCACATTTATTTATGAAAATATCTCTTTTAGGTCTTCTTAGTAAGTCTATATACCTACTGTTTTGTTTTACTGTAGTCTATACCATGCCTCCTCACTCAGCCCAAACCTCTGTGTTGAAGCCAACTAAGTCACTTATCATATTACATCAATGATTGGAATGCAACAAAACTGCTCTGCGACATCACAGCAGAAGAAGACAGACCAAAGACTATATCTGGTATTTTGGAGTTAAAGGGAAGTATAGAAATACTAGGACTAGAATATCTAGCAAAGCAGTCTATTACTTTGTACAGATACATCTAAATTAAAATGTGGCTGATTTGGGGCACACTCCTTGGAAGCATTAATGCCACACAGCGTGAAGTGCACATTCCCATTTCACTTATAGTAGACAACCTAATAAAACTAGAATGACAAAAATAAAGCCCACACCCTAACTACTCTCACTATGAAGTAAAAGTGAAGATTAACTTCATAAAAAAGTATTAACAGCCTATCTACTCCTGTAGCCAAATAATGCATCTGATGTTACCAACCTGGCCTAAAATTGTTTTCTTGCTAGCTTGTGCAACCAATCACTTTCTAAAAAGTTCTTTCCTTTCTACCTGTATGATGCTGATTTCTAGCTCCCTGCCCCCCAGTGTCTGTCAAAGATTGAATTATTCCTCATGACGAACCATAGTACAATTTTAGGAACATGGTTTTAGTGAAAAAGGATGTTCCCAAACATGGCATATACAACAAAATCAAGAGCAATAGAGCAGGCAAAAAATAAATAGAACTGAAATAGCAAATAAATGTGTTTGATGGGTCCTTAAGTGTCTTGTTTCTCTAACCTTACATGATAAAATTTGACCACACATGGTAGCCATAAAGAATTATCATAATTATATTTTCTTTTTTCTGGGTTTTAATACACCTAGACCCAAAATCAAACACAATGATAAAATGTTCTTTCATAGAGATAATATGTCGTTCTTTCCTGAGCTAATCTCTTTAATCCACTCTCCCCTGTTATCTACATTCATTAGTGATTCACACCCCTCTCTCACGAATTATGAATCCATTTAAAAGATAAGGACAAGAAGCAATAAGAGATTAGGGAAAGGTTAGCAGAGACTGAACTCAGGAGTTCTGCTGCTTAGGCTTGAACTGAGACCACAAAAACCTTGGAATTGTCTGATTAAGAGTACCTGACAGTGGTGCCATCAAACAGGATGTAACTGTCCTACTCCCTGTAGGAGGATTTGCCTGTGAAGATTATACTTTGAAGCAAGAGCACAACAGAAGGGGCATGCGCTTTGGAGTCAGACCACCTTGGATTCAAAGTGTGTCTCTCCTACTTATTATCCAGTAACTGATCTTGTTATGGCAGTGGTGGCAATGTTGGCGCTGCTGGGGGGAGTGAGGCTATTACTAGTAGTTCAGTGACCGTGCAAAGACACGATTTACAGCACCGAAATAATTGTAAATAATGCTCTCAGTCCACCAAACATATTGAATGCCTCAGTCTATATTCTATCTTCAACTGGGGTGAGCAAGAATATGACCTCTTCAAAGTGATGTTGATTGAATTGAGGTCACTGTTTGGCATGAAAATAAGCACACTCATCTTATTATTTCTTATGGAATTGGAAAACTCACTGTAATCCTATACCCAATTAGTAGATTGGGATAGGAGTACGGTCAGAATTAGAGAGGAGAGGAATATGTCCATTTCTACACCATTTTATTCCTTTCATAAACTCAGAGACCAGATTAAATAATCCATGTAGGTATACATTGTTCCCTGTCAGCATCATGTTCTCTTTCGTCTCTTAAAAAGTCTTGACAAAGTTATCCTGGCACACAATGTTAGACCTAGAGCCTTTAGTTGTCTTTTACCACCTGCCAGGCTCCTACACTGTTTTGCAGCATTCATTCATTCATTCAATAGTTAATAGCATATTATGTGTCAAACACTGCTCAGTAGTGGAAATAAACAGCAGTTCACAAAACATGATATAATCTTTGTCTTCATGAAGCTTACTGAAGAGTTCCTATGGAAGATAAATATTAAATGAATACACACACAGGCAATTCATTAGTTACAAATAAGGTTAGCCAACAGTCATCATTAAAAGAGAATAGATGGAGACCTGCCCTATGGAAGTCTGGTGAACCATCAACTCTACACCTAATGGATGGCAACTGGAGACAACTTGTCTCCACATTCCCTGTCACTGACAACATCCCCTCAGTAAAACACAACAATGGGATATCGATGATGATGCTTGGCTAGGGCAATAAATGTTCTTGTAGAGTTAATGAAATAATCATATTGCCACATGACACCTTTTCTGACTCCATAACACTGTACTTCCCTTTAGGGAAATCACACCAATTATTTACTTAGTGCACGGTTAGAGGCCTGTTTGCTTTGTGGAGAAGGGTTCGGGTTAATGTCTCTATCAGAATCCATATCTCGTCTCATATGGGCTCACTCGTAACTCATCTTCTTAAGGGAAAATCAAGTTGGAAACACTGGAAGTCCCTCCACCCTCTGGCCCTCAGCAGACATACCCCAGCCCCCAGGCATAGAGCCCTAATCAGTACTGTGAAAATACGGTTTCTTTGCAATGTTTTTCATCTTGAAGATTTTTATATTTATCTGGAGGATAAATATTTATTATTGAAGGTAACCTACTTCTCCAACACATAGATCTTCCTTCAGAACTTATCGAAGCCTCATTTTTATAATCTAGTCCATATATGAAAGGAATGTGTGCCAGTAAAGAGAAATTAGTGCAAAGCCTTTTGTTTTTAATTATAAGGTGGTGGTTGGTGGTGGTAGTGATGGTGTTTTGACTCTATTCGGCGGAGATATTTTTAGTCAAGTCTTCTTCATTTATTTGCTTTCTTTAGACTAATGTTTGCTTCCTTGCTTTTTTTTTAATTCCTTTTTTTCTCAGCTCCTACCTTTCCTCATCCCTTATCTAGTCCATCTCCCATCTCATAACACCCTCCTCAACTCCATGATATTACTGCCCCTTTCCCTCTGTCCACATTTCCCCTTATTTCTGTTTTCTTCTCCTCATTATTTAAGCTGGTTCCTGAATCTGTAAGGTGAGTGTTCCTTTGATTCCTACTAAACTGTTAAAGAAATGAAAGAGTTCCACATGAGAATAGCTCAATGTATTATAGAAGAATTACAATTTTATCAAGTACCCAAATGGCATTGAACAAAATTTGGCATTTATAATGGCTGTCCTGTGTTCTTGGGGAAAAAAAAAAAAAAGCCTGAAGTTAACACTTACCAAGACATATAAATAAGATAAAACAATAGGGAATGTATTTAGTTCCTCTTAAACAGAGATTGTCAACAAGAAAAGGATAGTATTGAGTCATGAGTAAGATTACTAACTGTAGAATCAGACTACATGGATTTTAATCCTGGCACATTCATTTACCAGCTGCATATCTTTGGCTAATGTTACCTAACTTCTCTAAGGCTGAGTTTTCGCATTAGCAAAAAGTCTCTGCTTCATCAGGGTGATGTAAAAAGTACATGAATTAAATAGATGTAAAGTGCTTGGAAAGTCTGGCCTAGTAAGCATTCAATAAATGTTAGATATCATTATGACAGATTCCAAATTGCAGAAATACACATCTTTCTTTTCTGAACTATACTATAGATAAATACTATGGAAAAATCAAACTATAGAATAGAACTATAGAATACTATAGAACTATAGAATAGAACTTTAGGATACTATAGAAAAATCAAACCAAATGCATTGGAAACTATGCTCAGATTTTTATACAGGCTAGTTGATAATCACTGAGCAATACAGGACTCTACAAAAAGTATTGTATCTTCACATTTAATGAAAACAATAATAATAAAAGCAATACTTTTGGCCCAGCAATTCCATTTTAGGAATGTCTCCTAGAAAGTATTTACCCAAGTCAGCTGGGCACTGTGGCTCATACCTGTAACCCCAGCACTTTGGGAAGACAAGGAGGGCGGATCACTTGAGGTCAGGCGTTCAAGACCAGCCTGGCCAACATGGTGAAACTCCATCTCTACTAAAAATACAAAAATTAGCCAGGCGTGGTGGCACACGTCTGTAATCCCAGCTACTTGGGAAGCCAAGGTGAGAGAACCAGGAGGCAGAGGTTGCTGTGAGCCAAGATCACGCCAGTATACTCCAGCCTGGGTGACAGAGCAAGATTCTGTCTCAATAAGACAAAAATTTAAAAAATTTGCCCAAGTCAATAAAAACAGAAAGAGAAAGAAAAAGTTATACAAACATATTATCTGCATCATTGTTTGAAGTTGTAAGATTAAAAAATTGAAAACCCCTGAAAATTGGTTAAAACTCTATGGTCTATCCATTCAGCTATCCACAATGCAATGTTAGGAAAAAGTGGGTAAGTTGCAGAAGAGCACTATATGCAAGGCATGAAACCATTTTCATTATCTAGATATAGATATGTAGCTATACACGTATACACACATATGAACACACACACATTTGTATCTCTATTTTTCTTTTATAATTATAATTCTTCCTTTTCATTTCATTTTTTTAATAAACAACATATATTTTTAATAAAACACAAATGAAGTACTGTGAAATCCACTCAGGTGTTTCATGAACAAAAAGACTGGACTCTTAAAGTGTCCCAGGTGAAAATAACGGGACATGCCACTTCAGCAGTCTCTTCTCCAATTCACATCCCATTCTCCGTGGAGTACTTGCACTCTGAAAAGCACACACAAGCTAAATCATCTCTTGCTGGTGGCCCACACATACTTTACGTGTACTCTCCTCTGCCCTGACCCAGAACATGAACACAATGACTGGCAAAGAAAGATGAAGTCCTAGTAGAATATCCAGAAACCAGTCTGATGGGAAATTAAAATCTATATTGATGTAAGAAATGCCTGCCAACACCAAATACCCTGCTCAAAATCAGTCATTCCTTTTTCGGCTCATTGCTACAAGGCTAAAGGGACTTGGGAATTTGATGTTTCAAAAGGAGGCACTTTGCCATTCTAAGTGGCTGAGGGAAAGTCACCATAGAAACCATCACTTGAATTTGGGGGGTATTTAAAACCTCATTTCAGCATCTGAAATCCATAGTTTGCCTTTGAGAAACATTCCAACTTTTCAAAAAGCTTTGCGTAAGTGGGAGCAGGGGATCAGTGGTGTTGATTAGTCTGTTTATTTAGCTGATAAAATAAACTGTTTTTTTAGGCACAGTAGTTGGTTTCTTTGCCAGTGTAAGCAGAAAATTGGATTTGTTGTGTTCGGACGTGCCCTTTCATTCAGGTCACAGTTGTACATTCGTAAATCTTTTTATCATATTTAATATTTATGCAGATGCTGTGTGGCTGCATGTTTATATTACTCGTTCCTAAAAAAAATAAAATAAAAGAGAGAGAGAAACAGAGAGACACACACACACATACTGAGTCAAGGATGTGTTTGCCTGACATCCTCATTTTTTAATTAGGTCTTTTCCCATAAACTTCAGTTATTGTTCCTAGTTTCCTCCTCTTATAAACACCATAGCAAACAGGGAATATCTCATGAAATTCATTTTTCATAATTTGATAGCCTGGAAGTTTTACTGCAAATATGGCTTTAAGGCAGGTGGGTGTTAATTTCCCTGGTCTATAGAGTTTCTTAGTTGGTTTTATTTTCCTCTTCCCACTGTTGTTTTCCTTGTTAGAGATGCCAGCAAGCAAAGAAACTGGTAGCTGTTTCATCATTTCTCCCTTCTCAAGGCCTCCTCTTACAAAGATTCTTACATGTGTAGTGTAATATCCAAAAGGCAGACACCAAAGGCAAACTAAGGTACACATAATCCAAAGATCAGAAGGTCTTTGAATAATCAAAAACTGGTTGAAAATTATGTACTAAGTTAATGTAATTAGAATATTAAACGTCCTTTCAAATTTCCTAATTTCAGAGCTATGAATTTGTACATTATATTGTATAATGTATTCAAAAGTAGTAAGTGCAAAGCCAATGATAAAATATTGCTTATGCTAATTTTTATCATTTGGGTATGCAAAAGATCTACACATAAAAAATCTTAAAATTTGATTCAGAAATATACATTTTAGTGACAATTTTTATTCATATCAGGTGAAAAGATTTTCCAGTTACCAGTTTGATCTTGTTACAAGCACATTAATATATACTGTATTAATATGTATTACTTTTATATGAATAAAAATGATAACATTATTCTGATAGTTGATTTCTAAGTGGCATGGCTTTATTACACACACTACTAACTTTGGATTGCATTAGTGCCTAATAATTTATATCATTATTCCAATTTCCTTTTTCTTTAATAGTGACGCACACTCAACTTTGCCTCAAGAATTCTTACAGCTATCAGTTGAACTTCACAACTCAGGTTTGCAGACCTTCCGTAATTGCAGGTTGGAGTCGTGTATTTACATTTACAGATTAAGGAAGAAATAATTAAACAATCTATGAGTAATCCAGCCATAATTAGGCTATTTAGACAAATGCTGGGTAGGAATAGTCTCCTTTCGCAAACATGAAACATTTTCTTTATGACATGCCATTCTAAATCTCAATTTAGAATAACTAATAAAAATGATCATAAATCACTTTGTAAAAACAAAACTGCTAAGCATGAGCTGAATAAGTGCTATTAATTAAAGCTGTTAAGAGTTCAGAGCAGAAAAGAATTGTCACCTCAGCATTGCTGAAATGAGGCCAAAAACTACTGCTGATGAAATGCAAGAAATCGAGAGGAAAACAGTAGTGGTAGCAAAGATGGCTTCACTGTAAGTCTCAAATTGTTTCAAGGGCTGTTCTATATCTTTTTTTTTCTTCCTCATCCCCTGTTATATCTCTTTTGATATGGTATTTCTATATAAGCCTCCTACAGAATCACAATGTGTGTGTGTGTGTGTGTGTGTGTGTGTGTGCACTTGTTTGGACATAAGCCAACTTCTCTCAAGGTATAATTTTACCGTCTTTATACCAATAAGTTTAATTGTATCAGAGTCCATTGTAGTCAAAGTCCTGCGATTTTTATTTGTAAAATTTGTGAGTGTAGAATAGCTGAACTATAAGAACTTATCAAAAGCATGACATGTGTACCTGAGGTGTGCACATAAGTGTGCACAGAGTGAAGCATCATCAAAATAAAATTTTTGTTAAGGCTGCAAATCAAAAAAAAAAAAAACTCATTTACCTCACCAGACTGTGATAAGGTATCAAAAAACCTTTCTGAGGTTCACCAAAACCTCTAGCCAATGCATGAGCAATACAGGGAATATGGAAACCCAACTCACTTCCCACCACAACAGCCTCCTTGGCGGCTCCCTGTGGAATTCTATGCCACAGAGTTGGTCTGGTGATGCAGTGCATCATCATTCCCACAAGTCCAAAACTGGGCTTTTAGGTATAATAGCAAAACAACATAAGAAGGAAGAACAGACTGAGTTCCTTTTTATTAAATTCATGTATGAAGAGCCAGCAGCAATCATGTGTATTCTTGTAAATTTGGTATGGTCTGCTCTATAAAGAATCATGACTTGCAAAGTGTATGCGTACGTATATTACCAAGAAATGCAAAGAAATGTTTACAATAGCTGTCATATCAAATGGATTTTTTTTAAAAAAATACAGACATTTATTCTCATTTATGCACTTAGAGTGCCCCCAGTTAATTGGGCTATTCTGATAAATTCATACAACAAAAAATAATAAGACAGAAATATAGGGAAAAACTTTCACTAGGTGTAGTGGCTCATGCCTGTAATCTCAACTCTTTAGGAGGCTGAGGCGGAAGGATCACTTGAACCCAGGAGTTCAAGACCAGCCTGGGCGACAGAGTGAAACCCCATCTCTAAAAAAACAAAAATAATAATTAGGTGGGCATGGTGCAGCACCTGTAGTCCCAGCTACTCAGGAAACTGAGCGGGGAGGAGCACTTGAACCCAGGAGTTCAAGGCTGCAGTGAGCTATACTGGTGCCACTGCACTCTAGCCTGGGTAACAGAACAAGAGCCTCTATCTTAAAAAGGAAGAAAGAATAAAATTTTCTTAACATAGAGCTTCCTCTTAATTGTGGCTGCCAGCTCCACACCTTTGGACTGTCTTAAAGATGAGACCACTGATGTTTCTTCTTTATTTGTTTTTTTAATCATTAAGTGCTCTTTTTTGCAGTCCAAAACGGAGACAGCTTAATTCAAATTCCACTCAGCAGAAACTAGTACTATTCACAGACAAAAGAACCATGTGAACTCCTATAAAATTATTTTCATCTCAAATTGTTTAACGTACAGAATTATTATACACCAGAATTAGAAGGGTCCCTGGGAAAATATCTGGATTGGTGGCTTTCAAACTTTTTCAATGTTAGACCCATTATACACAAATTCATACACACACACACACACACCGTAATATAAATAAAAGCAAATATCACAAAATGCTCACTGTGACCCACTAAATTGATTTTGTGACCCACTAGGTGGGTTGCAACCCACAGTTTGAAAATTTTGTTGCTTTGGTAACTTATAAGAATAAAAGGAATTATGAATGAACTTTTTTCCTTTTTTTTTCATTTTTAAATGATACACAAAATGAACTCATAGTACATGTGAATCTTTTCCGTAACACTGATCATCAAATTTTCCTTCACAAATATAAGAAATAATGACGGTAAATTATTTACGATCCTCTTTCCTTAATTGGCATAGATTTGCTTCTTTTCTAGTTTCTTCTTACTCTATTAAATGTAGCATTATGACATTTATTCTCCTGACTTTGTCACCAATTTATTTAGCATTTCTATTTTGCCTGCAGATGTTAATACTTAACAATATTTCTTTCTTTCTATTTTACTTTAAACCAACTCCAACATACATTTTCATAATAATTACCCGATTCTATCAACCCCAATTGTTAACTAACTTACCCAGAATTCTTTGTTGATTGCACACTGGAAGGACAGGTAATTCTTTACTGCATCCTCTCTTGTATCTATCCTATTCAAGCATCTTCTTTCTTCCTTACTCTAAAATTATCATAGATTTTACTAGCATATTCTTATGCTGTGTATCCCACACAGCTCATTTTGTTTGCCCCAACTCTCTACTTTCTTCCAATGAAAGCATCTACACTCTAATCCTGTGACCAGGTTCCTTCATCACAGCATGCCTATGAGGCAGTGCTTCCCAGTGTAGAGCCAGCACCCCTCTATCCAGAGCTACCATATCCTCATAATACCAAGCCTTTGAAGAGCCATAGCCATAAGCTCATTTCCAGGAAGATAGAAAGGTTATCAAGTCTGTAGCGGCAAAGCTCCTTGAACAAATGCAAACCCTTGTCAGTGACCCTCACATTGGCTGTTTTCAAGCCCTGATGACCAACATAGACCTTTTAGAGGTCATCTCTCCTGAAAGGAACTCCCCAATCATAATCTACTCCAAATACGCATATATCTTGAATTATGATAGGGCTGAACAAACATCCAAGACTGTATGACATTGTTTTGTTCACCTCACTGCCTCATCAATCATGTATGCTAGACTAGACTGGTGGCTACTGATGCTCCTGCATCACATACTGATGACCCTGATTATGTGCTTCCAGCCCACTGGTGACAAGAGCAAGGGCATGGAGTAGAGGGCCAATGAGAGGCATTGAGAGAGAATGAGTAGAAGTTCTAAAACATTTCCATCTGTCTCTTTACTGGCTACTAATCAGTGAAGTAGACAGGGAGTCTGGCCTTTTGCTTGTAAGGTGTAGTGTGGATAATGAAATATTTTATTTCTAACAAAGATGAAGAAAAAAAGCCAAGACATACTGAGTGCCTACTATGTGCCATGCCAAGTGCTGAAAGCTTTACATGTGTTATTTCATTTAATCCTCACACTACTCTCTGAAAAAACATTTTAGAACCCTTCATTTTACTGATGAAGGAAGTGAAGCTCAACGAGGTTAACGAATGACTAGCCAATGACCGGAGACATCTAACAGGAGGAGAGCTGGATTTCAAAACCAGGTCCGTCTTTTCATCACTCCCTAGTACTTCCAGGAAGCCAGTTGTGATGGTTAATACTCAGCGTCAACTTGACTGGATTGAAGGATGCAAAGTATTGATCCTGGGTGTGTCTGTAAGGGTGTTGCCAAAGGAGATTAACATTCAAGTCAGTGGGCTGGGAAAGGCAGACCCACCCTTAACCTGAGTGAGCACCATCTAATCAGCTGCCAGGTTGGCTAGAATATAAAGCCTAGCTTCCCAGCCTACATCTTTCTCCTGGGCTGGATGCTTCCTGACCTCAAACATCGGACTCCAAGTTCTTCAGTTTTGGGACTCTCCTTGCTCCTCAGCCTGCAGATGGCCTATTGCGGGACCTTGTGGTCATGTGAGTTAATATTTAATAAACTTCCCTTTATATATAGATATAGATATAGGATATATATATATATAGGATACATATGTAGGAGATATATATACACACATACACACACACACACACATCCTATTAGTTCTGTCCCACTAGAGAACCCTAATATACCAGTCCTTTTCATCCAAAATGACACTTTTCTGAGGATAAATAATTCTTCGTTTTATTTAGCGAATGAGCAAATGGAGAGTATTATGCAGTATAGAGATGAGAGGAGAAATGAAGGTGAAATAAGCATAGAAAAAAGATCAAAGAAAGTGTGAAGCAGGTCTACCTTTGGGTAAATATTTTAGGAATCTCTTTCACATGTGCATCAAGAGATGTTTAAGAATGTCCTTTAACCTGAGGAAGCTGATTGAAAAAAAGAAAGAGTGTCCCTAGTACCTCAGGTCATAATAGTGAGAACAATAATGCAGAGAACCCAAATGCCCATTAAGAGTAAAACCAGTAAATAAATTGGTGTATATACTCAAACAATGGATTATTATACAGATACAAAAATGATGAGCTACATGTGCACATATTAACATGAATTATTCTCAAAAACATAATCTTGAGTGAAAGAACTAAGTCTCATAGAATAAAACTGCAAGTGAAAGAATCCCCCAAATATAATGTTGAGCCAAAAAAGCAAGTCATAGAAAAATGTACACAGCATGATTCCACATATATAAAGTTCAAGAATGGGCAAAAATTGTGTTGTATTATTTAGAGATAAACATATATGTAATAAAAGTATTAAAGATCAAAGGAAATATTAACACGAAATTTAGAATAATGGTTACCCCTTGGTAAGAAGGGACTACAGGAGAGACATACAGAAAACATGTAATATAGGGGTAGTCTTCTAGGTCTTTAGCTAGCTGATAAGAATACTTTATATTATTTTCTTAAATTACATATAGATACACATTATATATACCCTTTTTATATATTTAAAGTTCTTAAACTTTTCTGAAAGAAAATTGTTTTTTTGAGTGGGTTTTGCTCTGTCATCCACGTTGGAGTGCAGTGGCATGATCATGGCTCACTGTAGTCCCAATACCTGGGATTACAGGTGTGCACCACCACACCTCTACTAAACATTTTTGTATTTTTAGTGGAAATAGGGCTTTACCATGTTGGCCAGGCTGGTCTCAAACTCCTGACCTCAAGTGATCCACCCTCCTTGGCCTCCCAAAATGCTGGGATTACAGGTGTGAGTCACTGTGCCCGCCTTAATGTTTTGTTTTGTTTTGTTTTTTTAGTAGAAATGGGACCTCCCTATGTTGCTCAGGCTAGCCTTGAACTCCTGGAATCAAGTGATCCTGCCACCTCAGCCTTCCAAAATGCTGGGATTACAGGTGTGAGCCACCATGAGCAGACAGAAATATTTCTTATGTGTAAAAATATACACAAGAATATGCAGAAGAGAGAAAAGGCCTAAAAAGCTGATGAAAAAGAATAAACAGAGGAAAGAACAGATAGTGTAAAAAAACAGTAAATAAGTAAAGGTTAAAATGACGTTAAATGTCATTAAAGGTAAAACTGACAAAGGCTATGTCAGAGAGAGAAAATGAAGACGTCATGAGAGATCACCTTGGACCATCAGAAGAGGTCAGCAGGTCAGCAGAACCAGAGAAGTGCATTGAATTAGTTCCTTCAGGCCAGTACTCTAAAGAAGTAGGACAAAACCTACCATTGATATAGTTTACATGTCGTTAAAATGAGTAAGATGTTTGTTATTAGGAATACATGTTTAAGTTACACACATAACAAATGTTAGTCATTGGAAGAGGTTGGCAGCAAACCAGTAGGCCCAGTCTACCAGTGCTGTGCCACAGAACATTCTGTGATGTTGGAAATGTTCTAAATATTCACCATCCATGTGGCAATTTAATATTTGAATTGTAGCTAATGTGGCCAAAGCACTGAGATTTTAATTTGATTTGAATTACTTTAAAATTAAATATAAACAGCCACATGGGGCTAGTGGCTACGGTATTGAACAGCACAGGATATTCTCATGTCCTAACAATTAATAATGAAAATAATGCAAGAACAATCTGAGGCAGGGTCTTTCAAAGAGCAAACTATTCCTTCCCCAGCATATCTGGTTGTACCATAACTCTTCTTCTACAAACATCCCCAGATTCCAGACCTTTGAGCGCGTAGAAGAAAAGCATAAGAAAAATGTGGAAAGCAGATGGAAAGGGGAAGGGAGGCCATAGAGAGATAGTGGTCCCAGAACACTTGGCAAACTGAAGGACCACAAGCTGCCAAAGGCGAATTCAGGTCACAAATCCCAAGCACTTTCACCTGCACTTCTCCCATTTTCATCCCTGCACACTTAAATGAAGAGTTTGCTAGTTGGATGCCTTGATGGAATAAAGCAAAGGATTTCATTTT
Organism: Macaca thibetana thibetana; assembly: GCF_024542745.1. Taxonomy (NCBI): domain Eukaryota; kingdom Metazoa; phylum Chordata; class Mammalia; order Primates; family Cercopithecidae; genus Macaca; species Macaca thibetana. The sequence continues at coordinate 123,276,319 of NC_065582.1, read as the reverse complement.
TTAAATCATCTTTTCTGCTTGTCATGCTGAATGGCAGCACAATTATAGCATTTTGCACACTGAATTCACCTTTCCATTTAGGTAACACATTCAGTTGAGCCTTCATTTGCCTTCTGCTGACTAAAAAAAGGCTCTGTATTTACTGGCTCAGTTCTCTCTCCGCACATGAGGGAATCAGGCTATTTACATACCACTATTTCTGGCTGAAACCAAACCTTGGTTCCCAGAGGAAGGCAACTTGCAGACCATCTCCATTTATGAGAAGGGCATCTGTTTCCCTAACCACATCTTAACATATGGCTCTTGGTTCTCCCCAGAACCCAGTTGCTACCTCCCCCATTCCACCTTCAGCCAAACCCAAATTTCTGTTTCCAGATACTCTGTTTCCCTAGGCAACATCAATGTGTACAGAAACTCACTGCTTTGACGCTCCAAGCATTGTCAAGGCTCAACATTTATTTTTGTAACAATACCCAAGATTAATAATATATTTTCTTTTTCAGTCATAGAATTCAAGGGGTATTGAAGCATTAAAGATGGTTTTATGAACATATGCTACAGATAAGTAATTATAAGCAGGTATATTCACACGTGTATAAAAAACCTAATCATGTACCCTTGAACCTAAAATGAAAGCTTAAATTTAAAAACAATAAATAAAGAATATTAGTTTAAAAAAAGGAATTCACACTTAAGTTGATGAACAATTAAGTTAAGCCAGATGGATAATTGGATTTAGGGGCTCCATTTGATGAATCAACAAATAATGCCATCGTTGAAAGTAAGCCAGTGAAACTCTGGCTCCAGCTGCATTTTCACAGTGATAAGAGAAAAACCATTAGTAAACAGTGAATCTCATCCAAACCTATCAGTAGAATTGACAAAACTGGTTTCAAGTTAAGCCTCAGAAGGTAAAAGGAGAACATGGCCCCCCTCAAGCCCCCATTCCATATATGGAGCACAGAGCCCAACATGTGATTGGTGCCTAACAAATATTTGTTGAACAAATAATGATGAGAAATAAAGTAGAAAGTTCCTCCTTACCTAAGAGAACTTGCAGAATTTCATGCTCACACCTGAAAGGTGTTTAGAGCTCTCCCCTCCAGTTTGATCCAGTAACTGAAGGAATTTAATCCTCTCACACCCAATGCCTTTAACATGCAAAATGTATGACTTTCTGCTCCTGGCTCAAGTAGAGCTGTGTCTTATTTCCATGACCTTTTTTAATCAATGCCCCAAAATCATATCAGAAAGGAGCCCAGAAAAAGATTATCATTTGGAGAGTCTTCTTATAATTTTTTTTCTCTGTTGAATCTATTTTGGGGCCTTTAGTTTTAAACCAATAATAGTAATAATGAGTGCCTTCATGCCATCTTCTAAAAAATAATGAGAACATTCAAGAAAGAGAATCATGCCATTCTAATTAAACTCACCGAGTACACCTGGCTTCAACTACTTTGTTTAATGTCGGTTTCAAGATCTAAGGCTGTTTCTAGAGAGGACCTTAGAAAATTAATTTCTTTGAATGGCTATTATTAAAAAGTCAAAAAATAATAGATGTTGGCAAGGCTGCAGAGAAAAAGGAATGCTTATGCTTATACACTGTTGGTGGGAATGTAAATTAATTCAACCATTGTGGAAGACAGTGTGGTGATTCCTCAAAGACCAAAAGACAGAAATACCATTCAACCCAGCAATGCCCTGACTGGGTATACATGCAGAGGAAGATAAATCACTCTATTATAAAGACACAGGCATGCATATGTTCACTATTCACAAGAGTAAAGACATTGAATCAACCTAAACACCCATCAATGGGTATTTAGAATAAAGGAAATGTAGTACACATACACTGTGGAATACTATGCAGCCTTAAAAAAGAAACAAGATCGTGTCCTTTGCGGGAACATGGCTGGAGCTGGAGGCCATTATCCTTGGCAAACTAACACCGAAACAGAAAACCAAATACCACATGTTCTCATTTATAAGTGGAAGCTAAATGATAAGAACACATGAATGCAAAGAGGGAAACAATACACATTGGGGCTTATCAGAGGGTGGAGGATGGGAGGAAGGAGAGGATCAGAAAAAATAATTGTTGGGTACTAGGCTTAATACCCGGCTGACAAAATAATCTGTACAACAAACTCCCATGACACAAGTTTACCTGCATAACAAACTTGCACATGTACCCCAAACTTAAAATAAAAGTTAAATTAAAAAAAGAAAGAAAATTAATTTCTTTGGAAGGTTTGGAGACCCTGTTTCTTTCTTTAGACAGACCCAGGACTTGTTTCACAGGGTGCCAGAAGAGCTCTGAGAGAGACCAGTGGGAAAAACTTTAGCCCAGAGAAACGTTGACTCAATATGAAGAAGAGCTTTCCAATTGTCAGAGCTGTCTCTAAAATTTTAAATATCAGATGTGCTATCTCAGGAACTTGGAAGGTCCCTGTCACTGTTCAAGTAGAGGCCAGAAGTAGAGAAGAAAGATGGAATATAAGTCAGTAGTGGGTCTGTGATCTTTAAAGTCCCTTCCAGTCCCAAGTTTCTCTGATTCCATGTGTCTCCTCCTGGCATTCTGAAATAAGTTTGTGAATCTAGTCACTTACCTGAACTTTGGAGGGCAAAGAAGGACATGGAAGAAAACACTAAATCTCGCTCAATGGTCAGGCCCAGGACTTTCTTGAAACCAGCCCAGTTCCCTCTAGAGTCACAGCTTATGGAGTGTGCTCTGTCCTCCCTTGGGACAACCAGGCCAGACCAGTACATTTACCAGGCATGTGGAATTCAACCAAAACAAATTCAGCCTTAGAAATCTGGTAAACAGCTATTTTCCTGGCAACAATACAGATGGGTGGTGGCAATGGCCCCCTCAGGTCCCCTCCCCAGAAAGACCCTACCTGGACAACCATGAGATCCTACTGATTTTAATTCTGTGTTCTGAAATATGATGTTCTACGTCACGATGCTATAAATTAGCTTGATATTCTGACAGATGAACCCCTGGTGTGATTAAATCAAGCCCCATTTCTTTCCTATTTACTATTGTACTCCATCATAGAGCACTGGCAGAAAAACCCAAGTCCTTGGTTTATCCAGGGGAGAAGAGCGAGGAGAAAAGAAGGAAAAGCATCACTGTGGTGTGTGGGTTGCTTTGCCACTGTTGATTTTGGAATTCATCTCTCTGACTGCCTATTACTCACTGACCATCATGAACCACCACGTCCAAGGAGAGTTGGGAAAAAGGCAGACAGAGGTGAGGAGGACGAAAAGAAGACAGGAAGAGCAGGAGGAAGAGAGAAAAGGCAAACGTAAAGGAGAAGGAAGAAAAATAAAGAAATTTAAGAGGAGAAATTTGAAAGGAGAGAAAGGGAAGGGCTTCTTGTTAAACAACAAAATTCATATAATTCCTAATTCCCTGCGTAATTCTCTCAAAAAAAGAGAGGAAAGTTTGTGCCTTTGAAATGGCTGGAGAGAGTTGCATTCACTCTACTATATTTTCAACTGCTAGACAGCATCTCCAAGAACAACAGAAAGATGCTGCAAAAAGCCCGAGACTCAGGTTGGTGAATTTCCTCTGACAGGAGGTAGCCTCCGCTATGTCATGAGTAGATACCTGACATTGATAACATCACTCTCCTGCCTGGGTAACAGAGTGAGACCTTCCTCAAAAAAAAAAAAGCAAGCAAGAAAGAAAGAAAGAAATTTAAGATAGCATCACTGAGGCACTATTTTCTCCTAAAACAGGGAGCAGCAAAAGCCATGGTTGAGTTTGAATGGCATAGATGCCTGAAGTAGCTCTATAAGGTCCCAGAAAGATTACCTTAGCCAATGCCCGAGCAGAAGTCTTTCTCCTCTGAAGCTGCATTGCTTCCCACTCTTTTTATATGCAGTGTTCCGTTTTAGTTTTAATATGTTTGTGTAAATTTTAGTAAAAGAAGGCGGCTAGTTATGAGGCAACTTTGCAACTAGCAA